>NC_057814.1:353421737-353721737 GCF_018294505.1 Triticum aestivum
ATCGCCTGCATCCTGGGCGGCGCCCAGGCCCCAGCCACTCAGCGCATCTTCAAATAGTTCGCTCGCGAGGTGAATGCAGTGCTCCCCAAGCTCGAGGCCATGCGCCCGCTCAAGTGGTCCCAATGTGCCATCACCTTCAACTCGGCAGATCAGCTCAAGTGTGCAGCCACCGCTGGCGCGCTCCCCATGCTGTGCTCCCAATCATCAGCAATGTGCAGGTCACCAAGACTCTCATCGACGGCGGCGCAGGGCTCAACGTTCTGTTCCACGACACGTTCGACAAACTCCAAGTGCCGTATGAGCAGCTCCAGCCCACCAAGCCTTTCTCAGGAGTGACCGATGGTTCCACCACACCGATAGGGCAGGTCCGCCTGCCTGTCACCTTCAGGGAGCGCAAGAACTACCGCACCGAGCTCATCGACTTCTATGTTGCGCACATCCACCTGCCGTACAATGCCATCCTCGGGTATCCAGCCCTGGCCAAGTTCATGGCAGTCACCCATCATGGCTACAACGTTCTCAAGATGCCAGGAAGCGGAGGAATCATCATGGTCTCGTGTGAAGAGAGAGATGAAGTGTGCTCCCTCGAGCGCGCCTTTCAAGCCACAACAATCGACGACCCCGACAGTAGAAATGAAGGCCCTCCGGAGACCATCCCTAGGAAGAAGCAGCCGCGCCGCGCAGGACCTCAGGAGGATGGCGTCGCGGCAGGAGCCTCGTCGGCATCAGCGCCCGCTCCAGGGGCGCCGCCCTCCATCGCATAGGAAAGCGCGTCCGGTGCCCTCCTCAGGCAGGGCTCGGGGGCTCTCTTCTGGAGGGCCTCAGACCTTGCCAACCTCACGAGGGAGGCGCTTGGGCAACACTTGGAGGCGTGCTTCGCGGCACGTGACCCTCAGGATAGCACAGGGCAAGGAGTGCCCACCACTCAGGAGTTCATCACCAAAACCACTCAGGAACTGCAAGATGCAAGGGCCATGCGCGGCGACACCCGCTCGCGAGGCGCAGCTCCGCACCCTGGCGAGGATGCTGGGCTGCGTGTCTGCGTCGACGTCCCAGGGCTCAACAGGGCCGCATCTCAGGAACACTTCTGTCCATCGTGTGTGGGCCGCTGCGAGGGCCCACCACACAGCTACGTTCGCATGCCCTTCGGCTTGCCGAGCGTGGCATCGGCCTATCAGCGCAACATGCGACGTGTCCTGGCGGCTCAGGAAGCCAGGTACCACGCCATTCTGGAGGAGATGGAGACAGTCTTCAGGGAACCTCTCGAGCCCCCAGAGCCTCCCGAGGCTCAGGGTCCCGGTGGCTCATGAGGAGTCATTTCTTCAACGCGCCCCTTCAGCTGCACCAACTCTACTTCATCTACAAAACCAGGTGACATCTTCCAAGCTCGTTTAAGCTGGGAGCACCCCTCGGGCTTTATTATTCCCAGGCCACATGGGTCCGTCCCTGTGGCATGTATCCCTTTTGCTTATGTCTTTAGCTTACCTTGCTGGGGGCGCCCTTCAGGCTGCATCATCCCCAAGCCGCTCGGGCCGGACCCAGTGGCTTGTATCTTTCCGCATTTATCCAAGTTGATCTGCTCTCTATGCTTAACCTTCCAACTGCTATCGCCTACTCGATCATCGCCTCCCCCGGGGCCTCCACACAGGCACGGCGCTGGTGCATGGGTCCGTCCCTGCCACGCCGACAAATCTGAGCGGTCGAGCTCTGGCTCGCGGCACGCCCCGCGCACATCACCTCACCAGGCCCTCAGTGCCTTCACCTCATCCAGACCAACCAGCAGCAGGCTGACAGCTGTAACGGCAAACCGTGTTTCTTCTTGTGCCTGTTCATAGGGATCCCGTGGGAAGGATAGCAGGTGGCACCGCGAGTCTCCTTTTCTCTCGTGCAATTCGCTTGTGCGTTAAAAGGGGGGCTCCTGAGCATCGCGAATCAGGAGCTCTTACTGGCTCTCCAGCCCTCACCCCCTGGCCTTGACCACGGCATCGCAACCTGGCATACCAGCGGCGGCTGAGCTCGCTCGAGGAGCAGGACCTGAGGACGTAGAGCACTAAGGAGAGCATGAGGGGAAGGAAACTTGTACGGGCCAGCCTAGCTATGCCGCGCAGCCCTGGCGCAACGTCAGGAGTCGCCACGAAATCAACAAGATAAGTCCCGCACTCAGAACGGCTAAATGTTTGGGCCTAATGGTCGCTCACGCCTTGCCGCAACCCCGTTGCGGCCACGTCGACTCCCTTTCTCACCTTACCATGGCTGCTTGAGCGCTAAGGGGGACCTCCTGAGCATCGCGGCTCAGGGGCTCTTACTGGACCTCGGGCCGCACACCTCCTGGCCTTGACCACGGCACGCGACCTGGCATACCAGCGATGGCTCTAGCCTGCCTGGGGACCGGAACCTGTCAGCGTAGAGCAACAAGCTATCGCGAGGAAAGAAAGGGGGACCGACCCTTAACGGGATGTGCGTTCACCAAGTTTCCATAACAAGGAATATAGGCACCAAAAACATTACAGACCCTTACATGCCCCCACGGGGTGGTTCATGATTCTTCACAGGAAACAAAAGCTGATACTAAGGGGAATCCTATCTACATCCTTCCGTGGCGGACGCCATCATCAACAGTGGGCCACGGGAGACCGGCGCCAACCCCATCCAGATCACATCACGAAGAAATCTATCCCTCCCATAGAAATAACTAGAATTAAAAAAAGGGAATGCCGCAGCTCTGCTCCGACCGCGGCGAGAGCTCGGGTGCACGTAGCTGTCGTCGCTCGTCTCCGGAGTCTCGTAAAGCTCAGGAGAGCTGCTGGACTCCCAAGGGCTACTGCTGCTGGAGTAGCCGCAAGGAGCGGAGCGCGCGTCGGTCTGCCACTCCTCTCCACGGCGGCACTCCAGGCGGCGGCCCTCGGCGTCGAAGACCTTGAAGAAGAGCATGGAGGCGCCGTCGTACTCAAAGTGGATCGCGAGGGCGCCCCTCGCACGGCAGACCTGTGCGATCTCCCCCAGCCGCGGGTCATGAAGATCATGCCGGTGGGAACCGTTTCAATCTCCGCTCCGGTCACCGGAGTGCTGCAGTCGGCATGCTGCAACCAGAGCTCGAGAGGCCCCCTCGGCGGCATCACATCAGAGAAGAACCACGGGAAACAAATCCAAGAGCTTGGAGGCATCGGCGCCCACAGCACCAACTCGCGCGAGGAGTCAGCGGCGTGGATCCCAGGGGCGACGGCATGCGTCGCCGTGGCGCGGCGACCCCGGACGCGGCGCGGGCGGCGCTGCTCTTCACTCCGTCCTCCCGAGCCCTCAGCTCGGGCGTACAAGGGTAGCGGGTACCCCGGAGAAGGCCGCTCGCACCAGGGCCTCGTCACCACCTGCATCGCCACTTCATCATGGTGATGGATCGACCTTTTCTTCGGTGGAAGTGGCCCCGGATCATCACGGGGAGCCTTCCCTTTCTCTTTGGCAGAAAACCTTCTGATGGGCGCCATTGTTGTCAGAAGTGGAGCGAGGAGGAAGGAGCAAGCAAGCGAGGAAGAGATGGGCAACGGGGGCTCCGCCCCCCTCCCCATTTATAGCGAGAGAAGGCCAACCGGCGTCTCCCACGATCGCAGGTAATGATGGTTTTCCTTGCATGTCGCAGGGACTTGTCAAGTCGTGCAGTTGCCGAGGCTATGTGGGGAAGCGGAGACGCCCACGTCCAATCAACCGCCACGCGTCAACCGAGGCTGCAGGCTTTTGGGGCCCGCGGTGCTCCGAACTTGACCCTTGGCTTCGCCGCGAAGCCAAGCCCGAGCGCACCTTGGGCCCGGGGGCTACTGTCGGCATTCTGGGAACGGGGGTCCCCAGACTTGCCTGCCTGCGGCCCACAGCGTGGCTAAGCAAGCAGGCCATACGGCCCATCTTCATCAACAAGGCATCCAAGACCCTCGCGAGGGTCCAAGCCTCGCGAGGCGGACGACGCGAGACCTCCTCTGGAGTGGCCTAGCCAGGCAGGCTCATGAGGAGCGGAGATATCAAGGCGGGGCAATCCTCACGAGGCTCTCGTGACGTGAGCCATGACGAACAGCACCAGGCGGGCGCCAGCGCGCGCAGCGTCTTTGTTTCCTCTTTGGTGCTAAGAACGCCAGCGCAAGCGAAGAGTACCGAGGCATCAGGCAAAGGTTGCTATATTGGTGCAACGAGACCAAGACCGGGAGGACGGCAAGGCGGAGGTCATCGTGGAGCCCAAGACGGCGTCACCCCAGAGCTTTTCGTAGGCGAAGACCACTTTTGTCAGGATAGCTTGTACCAGCTGTCCCCCTTCAAATTGCCCGCCGTTGTTGGCTCCCTTCCCGCTCGATATTTGGGAAGAGGACCAGGGCCTCTATAAATAGGACTAGCCACCATAGTAGGGAGGGGATTGCATCTTAGCTTGATCCAACCCGATCGAGAGCCTACTCACAAGAACACCTCAACCTCAGGAGGCTGTTCTTCCCTTTTACTGCTCATCAGCCCTAGAGGCAATCCACCACCACCACACTGGAGTAGGGTATTACACCACAACGGTGGCCCGAACCAGTATAAACCTCGTGTCTTTCTGTGTTGCGAGTTCGTCGAGTTCGTCCGCGAGATCTTAGCGAGCTAGGGCGTAGATCGGTAGGAGGGAAAGACTTCGCGCGCACCCCAGTGTTTGAACCTTAAGGGTTTGCCGGAACCCCACATCCGACAGATGCCCCGATCTTGGGAAGAGCCGCGTTCATCTCACGAGCGAACTGCTTGAAGATGCGATGAGAGGCGGGGGCCTGAGTGCCACCCAGGATGCAGGCAATGGCGCGAGGCTCTTGCAAGCCCCCAGCCCCATAATCTTGGCGGTGGTCATCGTTCCTCCTTGGCGGCGGCAGCAGCGAAGGGAGGCCGGCATTGCCTTGAGGACGGTCCTCACGAGGCTGGTCCCTCCAGGAGCCATCGCGAGGCTGTCCCTGCCAGCGGTCCTCACAAGGCTGGTCACGCCAGTCCTGGCGAGGGTCGCGGTTGTCCCAGCGGCCTCCACCGCGACCTCGGTCCTCCGCGGCCGTAGCCAAGGTCGTTGAGCTCGGGACGGCGGCCAAGGCGCCCGTCGTGGATGGCCCTGAGCTCTTGGCAGTCATTGTTGTTGTGGTTGTGAACATTGTGGAAGACGCAGAACGGGCGGCTGCCCTTGGAGGATTTGGCATGGTCGCAGCCGCGCTTCATCTCAGGTTTGGACGCGAGCACAGCAGGGCCCATGCGCTTCATGTCCTTAGCCTTGGCCTTCTTGTCTTCGGGATCGGCCTCCGGGAGCTCCAGGAGGGAGAGACGACCTTCCTTTTCCCTTGCGCACCTGGTTGCCATGTTGAACATCTCCAGAGCCGAACACGGGTCTTCGTGTATGGTGAGCTCTTCCTTTATCTTGACGTCCCGGACGCCATCAGTGAATGCTGAAATGATGGCCTCGTCTGACACTGTGGCACCCCGGCTCAGAACAACCAGTTTACCTTGCATTGCCAGCCCAGAGATCAAGTCTTCTGGCAACACACAACAACTTAGTACAGAAAACAACCTCTTTATTGATGCTAGTGGAAACATAGGTTCGATATTACATCAAGTAGCGAGGCCAAGCGGCACACACGGTGCGGCTAAAAATATGTACATTATTTAATGAACATGAAGGGGCCTCGATCACGACAACTACACGGTAGTGGAATGACGACAAAGCAGAACTCCATAGCACAAGGACACCGATGTGGACACGATCTAGACACGGGAAGCACTCCGATCCAGTAAGACTTTCCTGAAAGCTGGCATGACATGCCAGGTCAGTACATTGAATGTACTTGCAAGCTCACAACAAGCATAAGCATAATGGCAAAAAATATCATGACAATTAATCAAGTTAAATGCAATGCGATAACATGCTACCGATGCAGTGAATCAAACTTGTGCAACGAATCCCTCAGACTCTCTTACCAAACGGGTTACCTCGTAACCATCATCATCATACGGTGATCACTCCCGGATCACAAACGAACCAACACTTTGGTTCCCATGATAACGAACATCTCCATGGTCTCACAAATCTCATCACATAACCAGTGCCAAGCATAAGTTTAGCGTGCAAGCTTACTTAGTCATGTTGATCCATGGTGTGACTTACTCACGAGCTATGTCCGTAACCGAGGATGTGGCTATCGATAGATTTAATAAACACTCTGTAGAGGTTAGCACACTGTACCCACATCACGGAACCCATGGCCTCGCACTCCCATTCGGGTGGACCAACGGCATTCTGATAGAACCCTCCCATTGCCATGACACTCTCCCGGCCACTCCGACCAACTCCCCTCTGGGCTAAGTCATGGGTGGCCCCGATGTCTACCAAAGACATTCACGGCCGCCGTCGTGGCAAAACAAATCAATGGTCCCAAACGGGGACAAGGTACCATATCAACAATGGGCACATAAGGTTATGTCTGCTTACCGGGCCAGGGTACCGCATGCCCATAACCTTCCCTCGTTGGAGGTACCGACCAGAGGCATGACAACGGACCGAATAAAGGCCTTCCCAGAAAGGCAAATGTGGTTGCACTGGGAAAAACTTGATTCAGTGGCACCATGACTCGATCAACATTCTGTTCAAGTTGAATTAACATCAGGTTTAACTTGAAATGAAAATAACTCGAGTCACAATATGCCATGAACATGCAACTATTCGACATGCATCACATATCACTTAGAGTAAACAGATCAACATCAACAAAGTTTCCTACTTGCACTAGTCATCACTAAACTTTACTGATTTCACTTCACTGGTTTTAACACTCATCATTTTTAGTTATGTCATAACATATTCGAATCAATAACTCACATAAAGAAAATACTATCAACCATATCCAAAAGCATAACCACACAATCAAAACTACTTCTACTGCCTCATACTAGTCCATGCATTCAAATACTACTGTAAACTAAGCATTTCAACCATGACAAAGTAACTAGCATAATCAATATTCATTTAAATAATTAAATGCATGAAATAACTCATCTATAAGTTGGAGAAAATCGCAAATATTGAAGTGACACCATGCAAATGTTGGTGTGGCTTGCCTTAGTGCATAGGAGGTTCACACTCCTCTTGGTTATCTTCAAGACAAGCTTCTCCCTGTGAAAACATTTAAAAACAGCAAAGGAAAATATCAATAATCATTCTTAAATTCACCAAAAATTCTAGACAGCAGAGAAAAATCTCCAATTTGGTGTGGTGCTAGAATATTCCAATACAAACACAATCCAAAAACAATCAATTCATTTGGACTTATGGTTTAAAAGTTATGGCTGGTCAAAGTTGCTGGTCAAAGTATTTGAATTAAATTTGAAATAAAAGAAATCCAGGGGGTGACGTCGAAGACGTATTCTGAGAATACGCCTCCACTCGTACCGCTGCGGGCGCGAGTGGAGAGGCTGACAGTGGGCCCCGCCTGTCGGGTGAGGAGAGAGAGAGAGAAACAGAGGGGTGGCGGTGCTCCGCCAGAGCTCACGCCGGCGAGGAGGGCTCGTCGGCCGATCTGAGAGGGAGGGATGGCTAGAGGAGGTCACAGCGCAGCTGCCTGTACCCGTGTCTTGGTGAGAGGTGGCCGGAGCAGCTCGGAACCAATGTCTGAAGCGGTGGCTGCTGTCGGGTCTTGCCGGAGATGAAGAAGATGGCGGGAGGAGGCGATTCCAGAGGCTCCAACAGGGTCAGCTGGCATCAACGGACCACCAGGGAGTCGCCGAAGAAGAAGCTGGAGCTCGAGGAGTAGTGTAGAGGTAGGGGCAAGCAGAGGGGATTGCGGGCGAGCTCGATCTTAAGGACGGCGGCCCGAGGCCGGCCCGACCAGGCTGCGGCTCCTATACTGCTCGTGGGTGATGGTGGAGTGGTTTGATGTGCTCGGAGAGGCCAGGGGGCTCGTTATTTATAGACGAAGGGGGTGGGGGTTCTCGGCTCTGCCGGAGGGCTCTGGAAGGCGGCGCACGGCAACGAGGGGCGCCAGGGAGAGGTGGAGAGGGCTCAGCGATCACGCGGCAACTGTGGAAGCTCGCGGATGAGCACAGGGCGCGGGCGCAGAGGAAGAAAGTGGCACGGGCGCACTGTGGCTTTGGCTACATCATGCCCGTGCTCGCTACAACAGCTTCGGCATCGGCGAGCGCTAGGGAGAGGTCAAGCGTGATCAGTCGAGGTTGGTGGTGCGGTGCGGCAGTCGGCGGAGAGCGCTGAGATGAACATGCGCTGAACAGAGGCTCGGGCGCAGCGCAAAGCGCGTTGAACGCGTGCCAGAGCCCGTGTCCACACGTGGACACCACGCTAGCTCGGCCAAACCGACGCCCAAGCGATGCCAAATCATGTCTAGTGTGTTGTCCGTGCAGTGTTTAGTCTAGGAGAAGAGATGGCACACTGCCAGGCCGACCGAATTGAACGTGAGCTAACCAGCAAGTTTCTGGATAGCAACTTGTGCACTATTTTTGGAGAGGTTCTAGAAGGAGTTTAGGGCTAATCTCTTGGGTTTAAAGTTTTCATAGGAGGTTAATGAAGCTCAAGAAAAATTAGCTTCATTGGATCAAGGAAAAATATACTTCCTGTAGAAACTGCATTTTGAGGCCAGAAAGCAAATGATTTCCTGTAGAAAAATAGTCCAAAAACCTTTGCAATATTTTTTCTCAGGGAGGTGTGCCAAGGTTCAAAGAATATTTGGGAATTTTCTCAGATTTTTGTGGCCAAGAAAAATGAGGGTTTCTTTGGAGCATATGTGACTGAAATGATTTTCAGAGAGGAAAATAAATATTTTTCATTTATGAAAAATATTTCTAAGGCCTCTTTGGGATATATCAGAGAGGAAATGATGATTTTGAGAAAGATGGGTCACTTGGGTGAAAATCAAGGACATGCCCAAGTGATCAAGTCCAAGTGAGTTGATTCAAAAACCCTAATTCAAATCAAATGGCAAGAAAATCCAGAAAAAGAAAGAGGGCAAAAACCAGGCTGTCACAAACCTCCCCCACTTAGGATGAATCTTGTCCTCGAGATTCGGTTGCTCGGGAAAATAATTCTGGATAGGCTGCCCTTAAAAATTCCTCCCAAGTCACTTCTTCCTCGGTGTGATGCTCCCACTAAACCTTATAAAACTTTATCACCTTACTGCGAATAACTCTTTCTGTTTCATCCAATATTCGGAACGGTCTCTCCTCATAGGTTAAATCCTTAGCAAGCTCTATCTCTGCCATATTAGTCCTTTTCTCGGGTTGCGAGATACACCTTCTCAGCTGTGAGACATGGAACACATTGTGCACTTCTGACAATTCCGGTGGCAGTTTCAACTGATAAGCAACTGTGCCAACTCTGGACATAACTGGGAATGGACCAATATATCTGGGTGCCAGTTTTCCTCGGGTCTGAATCTCTTGACTCCTTGGGTGCCAGTTTTCCTTGGGTCTGAAATCTCTTGACTCCTTTCATAGGTGTGACTCGGAGGTAAACATACTCTCTGGGTTCAAAGCTGATCTTACGGTGCTTTGCATCATAATAACTCCTTTGTCGGGACTTAGCCAATTGCAGTCTATCCGGGATCTCCTTGACTTGCTTTTCAGCTTCCATCATTAAGTCAGTTCCGAAAGTGCGGCGATCTCCGGTTTGAGACCAGTTTAGCGGAGTGTGGCACTTATGGCCATACAAAGCTTCATAAGGTGACATCTTCAGGCTGGTCTGGAAATTGTTGTTGTAGGAGAACTTAGCATACGGCAGACAATCTTCCCACTTGGGTCCTTGGGCCAAAGCACATGCTCGGAGCATATCTTCAAGTATTTGATTTACTCGCTCAGTCTGGGCCTCTGTCTGAGGCTGATAGGCTATGCTGTACTTTAGTGCGGTCCCCAAGGCTTGATGGAGACATGACCAGAATGCTGAGGTAAAGAGAGAACCTCGGTCTGAAGTGATCGTTCTTGGCACGCCATGCAAACTAACGATTCATTTATGAAAAATATTTCTAAGGCCAATTTGGTATATATCAGAGAGGAAATGATGATTTTGAGAAAGATGGGTCACTTGGGTGAAAAACAAGGACATGCCCAAGTGATCAAGGCCAAGTGAGTTGATTCAAAAACTCAAATTCAAATCAAATGGCAAGAAAATCCAGAAAAAGAAAAAGGGCAAAACCAGGCTGTCACAGACACCTTAGGATCTTGAGGCGAACATTGGTGAAGCGTTGTATATATTTGTGCAAGGTTTCACCCAGCTACTGCTTGATGCGCCGCAGGTTGCCTACTGCGGGACCGAGGTCGTGAGTGCCCTGCATGTTGGTGATGAAGCGCTCGCGCAGCTCGTCCCAGGAGGAGATCGATCCCACCGAAAGGTTCAGGAGCCACAAGTGTGCGCCGTCTTTGAGGGCCATGGGAAACCAGTTTTCCATGACTTTGTCGTTGCCATTCGCTACCTCGATGCTCAGCTCGTAGAGCTGGAGGAACTCAGTGGGGTCAGGGGTGCCATCGTAGCATGGAGGCAGATCCGGCTTGAACTTGTCGGCCCAGATGACGCGGCGCTGCTCCGGAGTGAAAGCATGGCAACCTGCCGCGCTCACAGGGGCCAGCCTCAGGTGAGGAGCCTGGTCTTGACGGCAGTGCGCCACCGCCTCTGGCAGCACGCGGTCTTGACATGGCGGAGTTGGAAGCGCACGCACTTCTCCTTGGGGCCGCTGCACCACCTGGTAGCTTTCTTCATCGCGCGCCAGTGCCTTACGCGGCGGGTCGCGCTGGGGAGCCTCACGCCTTGGCTCGGGGTCCACGCCGTGCAGAGGAGGAGGAGCAGGAGGCGCTCCATGAGCCACATCGCCCGCCAGAGACGTCAGGGGACGAAGCAAGCGGGACGGTGCAGGCGCCTCGCCAGCAGCGCTGATGAGCTCGGCGATGCGGGTGAGCCGGTCCTCGTAGAGGTCGTTGGCCGGGCGATATTGCAGGAGCTCACGCGTCGTGAGTAGCGCAGCCTACGCGTTCCCCGACCTGCGACGAGCATGAGAAGACGGCGCCGTGACTGGAGTGGGTGATGGAGTTGCGGTGCGGCTGTCGCGCTGCACGGAAGGTGGCAGCAACGAGTCCTGCTGCTCATAGGCAGCAGGGTCGGTGGCGGCATTGGCCACCGGGAAGGTAGAGCGGCGAGGTGCGCCGTTGCCAATAGGTGCCATCTGAGCGACATGAGCGGCCCGGTACTCGGCACGGACACAGCGGGCGTCGGCCATGGAAGCAATGGAACGACGAGGGACCGAATAACGGAAGAGAGGCTTCGACACGCCCCTACCTGGCACGCCAAATGTCGGATTCAGGGCTCCGCAGACTTAAGAAAGGTTCGAACTCTGGGGCGTGTACAAAGAACTCAACCTCTCCATCCAACCAGTTCGTCACCCCCACGGCCTAGCTCGATGAACAAGAAAGAAGATGGACACAACAGTTTACCCAGGTTCGGGCCACCTTGCGGTGTAAGGCCCTACTCCTGCTTTGTGGTGGATTAGCCTTACCAGGGGCTGAGGATGAACTAGTACAAGGGAATAACAACCTCACAAGCTCTGCTTCTCATGTGGGTGTGAGCTAGTGAGGTGTGGATCTGATCCAGCCAGAGCTCCCACTTCCTACAGTGGGGGCTAAGCTATACTTATAGTGGCCTTGGTCCTCTTCCCCCAAAATGAAGGTGGGAATGGATTCCACAATGGCCAATTTGAAATGGGACAAGTAGTACATCTTATCCTGACGAAAGGTGGTCTTCGCCTGCAAAGCTTCTGGTCGTGACGCTATGGCGGGCTCGGTGATGACATCCATCCTGCCGTCCTGGCGGTCTTGGTCTTGTTGCAAAGGAATGGAAACCTTTGGTTGATTCCTCGGGACCCTGCGCCTGCGCTTGCCTCCTTAGCACCAAAGAGGAAACCTACTCCTCCGCGCCCGCTGGCGCCCGCCTGGCCTTGGTCGTCATGGCTTGCGCACCTCAACCTCATGAGGTGGGCGCCTGCATAGAAATCTCCGCTCCTCGGGAGCCAGCCTGGGGAGGCCGCTCCCTCTGGAGGTCTTGATGTCGCCCGCCTCGCGAGGCTTGGCCCCTCGCGAGGGTCTTGTCTTGAAGGTGATGCAGATGGGACGTACCAGGCCGCCGATGGAGCCACGCCATGGGCCGCAGGCAGGCAAGTCAGAGTACCCTGGTTCCCAGAACGCCAACAATATCTTTTTGAGAGTTGATTATAGTAATGGCAATTAGTACAAGCTATGAATTTGGTCCCAATATGATAGGTATTCAAAAGGGATATAGTAAAAACTTTCATGTAGATCACTGAATATGATAATTTTAATTCCTTGCAATAGTTTTGCGATATAAAGGTGGTAATATGTGGGTTATGCTAGTGAGTAATTGTGGTTTAGTAAGAATATTGGTGTTAAGGTTTGTGATTCCCGAAGCATGCACATATAGTCTCCCTTTATGCTAATAAGTTGGAACATGATTTATTATTGATTTTCTTCCTTATGAGTGGCGGCTGGGGACGAGCGATGCTCTTTTCCTACCAATCTATCCCCTAGAGGCATACATAGTATTACTTTTCTTCAAGGGCTAATAAACTTTTGCAATAAGTATGTGAGTTCTTTATGACTAATGTGAGTCCATGGAATATACACACTCTCACCTTTCCGCAATTTGCTAGCCTCTTCGGTACCATGCATTGCCCTTTCTCAGCTTGAGATGTGGTGCAAACTTCGTCGGTGCATCCAAACCCCGTGATATGATACGCTCTATCACACATAAGTCTCGTTATATCTTCCTCAAAACAACCACCATACCTACCTATCATGGCATTTACATAGCCATTCCGAATATATTACCATGCAACTTCCATCGTTCCATTTTATTATGAGTCTTATGACACACATCATCATTGTCATATTGCTTTGCATGATCATATAGCTGACATAGTATCTATGGTTCAGCCACCTTCAACCTTTTTTTATACATGTGACGCTAGATCATTGCGCATCCTAGTACACCGCTGGAGGCATTCATATATAGTCATATTTTGTTCTAGTATCAAGTTGTAATTTTTTTAGTTGTAAGTAAATAGAAGTGTGATGATCATCATATTCATTATTAGAGCATTGTCCCAAGTGAGGAAATTAAAAAAGAGGCCAAAAAGAGCCCATGAAAAAGAGGCCAAAAAGATCCCAACAATAAAAGAAAAAAAGAAAAAAAGAAAAAAATGAGAGAAAAGAGAGAAGGGGCAATGTTACTATCCTTTCCACACTTGTGCTTCAAAGTAGCACCATATTCTTCATATAGAGAGTCTTCTATGCTTTATTTTTTATATGACTAGTGGGAAATTTTCATTATAGAACTTGGCTTGTATATTCCAATGATGGGCTTCGTAAAATCCCCGAGGTCTTCATGAGCAAGCAAGTTGGATGCACACCCACTTAGTTTTATTTTTGAGCTTTCATATACTTATATCTCTTAGTGCATCCGTTGCATGGCAATCCCTACTCCTTCCATTGACATAAATTCATGGGCATCTCCATAGGCCATTGATTAACCTCATCAATGTGAGACTTTCTCCTTTTTTGTCTTCTCCAAGTAGCACTTCCCTTTTTCATCTCTAAAATAAATTAAAAACCCAAAAAATATTTTACTTTGTTAGTTTGCTCGTTTGTTTGCTTGCTTGGTCACTATCTCTCAAGAGAACACTAAGTTGTGTGATTTCTCAAATACTAATAATAATGATTTTGTTAGTACTCCAATTGCTCCTCCCGCCACTAGTGAGAAGTTATATGATATTAATGCTGCTTTGCTAAATCTTGTTATGAAAGAACTATTTTCTGGAAATCCTAATGAGGATGTTGCATCCGATCCTAATACCTTCGTTGAATTATGTGATATGCAAAAGAAAAAAAGATGTGGATAATGATATTATTAAGTTGAAATTATTTCCTTTCTCGCTAAGAGACCATGCTAAAAATTGGTTTTCATCCGTACCTCGAAATAGTATTGATTCATGGGATAAATGTAAGGATGTTTTTATTGATAAGTATTTTCCTCCGACTAAGATTATTTCTCTTAGAAATCAAATCATGAACTTTAGGCCACTTGAGAAAGAAAATGTTGCACAATCTTGGGAGAGAATGAAATTAAATATTAAAATTGTCCTACTCATGGATTAAGCTTATGGATGATAACACAAAATTTCTATGCGGGACAAAACTTTGTTTTGAGAAATCTTCTAGACTCTGCTACAGGTGGTACTTTTATGGGAATTACATTTGGAGAGGCTACAAAGCTTCTTGATAATATGATGATAAATTATTCTCAATTGCACACCGAACGAGCTCCAACTAGTAAGAAGGTAAATTCCGTCAAAGAAGATTTACTTTGAGTGATAAAATGGATGCTCTTATGAATATTCTTACTAGTAAAATTTCCCATGTTAGTCCTAATGATGTGCCACTATCTACTTTGATTGAGCAAAATAATGATGCTATTGATGTGAATTTTCTCAATAGAAATAATTTCAATAAGAACGCTTATAGAGGTAATTTTATTCCTAGATCGTATTCCGGAAATTCCTCTAATAATTATGGTAATCCCTATGGAAATTCATACAATAATAGTAATAGGATACCTACTGAACTTGAGAACAACATTAAAGAATTTATTAGTTCTCAAAATATTTTCAATGTTATGGTAGAAGAAAAACTATATAGAGTTGATGATGTGGCTAGAAATATGGACAGAATTGCTCATGATGTGGAAACTCTAAAAAAATAAAAATTCCACCTAAGCATGATATTAATGAGTCTATAAAATCTATCCAAGTCTCCATTAATGAAAGTAAAGAGAGAACCGCTAGGTTGAGATCTAAGCAAGAATTTCTAGAAAAGGCTATTCCACCCGGTTTTTATCGTAATCATGATGAAGATATTAAAATGATTGGTGTGACACCCATTGAAACTTTGTTTAGTAATGTAAAACTTGATGAATAATGGATTGGAGACGAGCCAACTTTAGCTAGAAGGAGTCCCCAATTGTTCGGAGGGTGATGATCTTAATGATAAAAAAAGATAAAAGTGGGTTTGGAGAGATCAAGACTTTAAATAGTGATGTGCCCACTACTTTGGATTACAAGGACTTTAAGTATGATAATCTTTCTTTGATTGAATGTATTTCCTTGTTGCAATCCATAATAAATTCACCTAATGCTTACGAAGAAATAAAACTTTTACTAAATATATTGTAGAAGCAATGATGAAAGCTCATGAAGAAAAGCTAGAATTGGAGGTTTCTATACCTATAAAATTGAATGATGAATGGAAACCTACTATTAAAGTAAATATTAAAGATTATGAATGTAATGCTTTGTGTGATCTAGGTGCTAGCATCTCTACTATACCAAAATCTTTAAGTGACGTGCTAGGTCTCACCGATATGAATGAATGTTCCCTTAACTTGTATTTAGCATATTCAACTATTAAGAAACCATTGGGTAGAATAAATGATATTCTCGTACTTGCTAATAGAAATTATGTGCCCGTGGATTTCATTCCGCTTGATATTTAATGCAATCCATCTTGCCTTATAATACTTGGTAGGCCTTTCATACGAACCATAGGTGCTATTATTGATATGAAAGAAGGAAATATAAGGTTCCAATATCCATTAAAGAAAGGGATGTAACACTTTCCAAGGAAGATAATTAAACCACCATATGAATCTATTATGAGGACCACCTATGGAATTAATTTGAAGGATGACAATACTTGAAACAATGCCTTGCGCCTAGCTAGGGGCGTAAAACAATAGCGCTTGTCGGGAGGCAACCCAATAGTTATCTTAATTTTTTTGCTTTTACTTTTTGTTCTTGTGTGTTCACGCAATTATTGCTACTGTAATGATTTTTTTATGTTTTAATTATTGTTTGTGCCAAGTAAAGCCTTTGGGATGATTTGGATAATAGTAGACTTGATTCTGTGAAAAAATAGAAACTTTTGTGCCTAGTGCTAGAATTACTATAAATCACTGGAATGTGATAAGATCTTGAAATTTTTACACATGATTGATATACATATTGCCCACGTTGCTCTAATTTTTCAGATTTTTGGAGTTACAAAAGTATGATTTTTGTTCAGATCATTACAAACTATTATGTTTTAGACAAATTTTGTTTTCGTTGCATAATTTGCTTGTTTTAATGATGCTATGGATTATATCGGGGGGTATAAGTCATGGAGAAGTTAGAATACAGTAGGTATTATGCAATAATAAATTACTAATGATTTTATAACTGTATCTAAAGTTTATGATTTGTCTATTATACTAACGGATCTCACGAGGTTTTTATTGAGTTTTGTGTGCTGAAGTTTCCAAGTTTTGTGTGAGATCACAATGGATGAAGGAATAAGGATCGACAAGACTCTAAGCTTGGGGAAGGACAAGGCACCCGAAGGTAATATTCAAGGAACACCCAAGCATCTAAGCTTGGGGATGCCCCGGATGGCATACCCTCTTTCGTCTACAATCTATCGGTATGTTACTTGGAGCTACATTTTTATTCATCACATGGTATGAGATTTAATTGGAGCATCTTGTGTCATAGTTTTCTTTTTGTTTTCTTTTTAGTTTGACACAATAATTTTTTTATGGACACACCTTTTGAGAGGGACACACATTTATCGTGATTTGTTAGGATACTCTATGTGCTTCACTTATATCTTTTGAGCCAGGGTAGTTGCTCTTGCGCTTCACTTATACCTGTTAGAGCATGACGATGATTATATTTTATATAAATGATTATACTCTCATGCTTCACTTAAATCTTTTTGAGGGTCTACTAAATAGTACTCCCTCCGTCCCATAATATAAGAACGTTTTTGACATTAATGTAGTGTAAAAACGTTCTTATATTATGGGACGGAGGGAGTAGTTGGCAATATGCATGTGTTACAAGACTAGTCCGAAAAAGATATGTATTCAAGGGGGATATAATAAAAACTTTCATGTAGATCACTAATTATGAAACATATGGTTTAATTATATTGATGTCGTAATACGAAAGGATATTGGTTCATGATCATTGGTAAGTCGAAATATCAGTATTAAAGCCTGTTATTAACTTCTCATCTAAGTGTTGGTCATGCAATGGTGGGGAGGTTTGAGCATTTTTATTTTTGAATGAAATCCTTGAATGTTGTTATAAGGGCGCGCGATGGTTAACTCCTACCAACCTCCTCCCTAGGGGCATGCGAGTAGTAATTTTCTTCAAGAGCTAATAAAACTTTCACAATAAGTATATGAGTTCTTTATGACTAATGTGAGTCCAGGGATTATACACACTCCTACCTTTCCACAATTTGCTAGCCTCTTCGGTACCGTGCATTGCCCTTTCTCACCTCGAGAGTTGGTGCAAAGTTCGCCGGTGCATCCAAACCCCATGATATGATACACTCTATCACACATAAGCCTCCTTATATCTTCCTCAAAACAGCCACCATACCTACCTATCATGGAATTTCGATAGCCATTCCGAGATAAATTGCCATGTAACTTCTACAATCCTGTCACATGACTTGTGTGTTCATCATCATATTGCTTTGCATGATCATATAGAGCTGACATGATATTTGTGGCAAAGCCACCGTTCTTCGTTGTTATATATGTTACGCTAGATTATTGCACATCCTGGTACACTCCTAGAGGCATTCATATAGAGACATATGTTTCAGTTATCAAGTTGTAACTAAATAAAAGTGTGATGATCATCATTATTAGAGCATTGTCCTAGTGAGGAAAGGATGGTGGAGACTATGATTTCCCCACAAGTCAGGATGAGACTCTGGACGAAAAATAAAAAAGAAAAGAAAAAAAAGAGGCCAAAAAGAGCACAACAAAAAATGAGAGAAAAGAGAGAAGGGGCAATGTTACTATCCTTTTACCAAACTTGTGCTTCAGAGTAGTACCATGTTCTTCATATAGAGAGTCTCCTAAGTTATCGCTTTCATAGACTATTGAGAATGTTTCATTATAGAACTTGGCTTGTATATTCTGATGATGGGCTTCCTCAAATGCCCAAGGTCTTGATGAGCAAGCAAGTTGGATGCATACCCACTTAATTTTCGTTGAGCTTTCATACACTTATAGATCTTAGTGCATTCGTTGCATGGAAATCCCTACTCCTCCCATTGATATCGATTGATGGGCCTCTCCATTGCCCGTTGATTCGCCGAGTTGATGCGAGACTTTCTTCCTTTTTGACTTCCCCTATTGATCTCTACCACCGCATTCTATTCCCCTATAATGCTATATCCATGGGTCAAGCTCATGTATTGTGTGGAGTTGAAAATGCTGAAGTGCGTTAGAAGTACGATCCAAATGCCTGGTTTGACACGGGGTGCTCATGATTTATATTTATGCGGTGAAGCCATGCTAACATGATAAAATGAGCAAGCATAGCATTCGCTAAGGACCGTATATTTTGAAAAAGTAATGATTATGCATCTTATATTCATGGATATTATTATGTTGATATTGTTACTTCATTGTTTCTCAACATTTATACTGTAAAGAGATTACATGATACACATGCTAGGTAGACTTCAACATCAAAAATTCTGTTTTTATCATTTACCTACTCAAGGACAAGCAGGAATTAAGCTTGGGAATGCTGCTACGTCTCCAATGTATCTATAATTTTTTTGGTGTTTCATGCTATTATATCATCAATCTTGGATGCTTTACTATGTTATTTTATATCATTTCTTGGGACCAACCTATTAACTCAGTGCCCAGTGCCAGGTCCTATTTTTTTGCTTGTTTTTGGCTTTTCAGAAAATTAGTACCAAACGAAGTCCAAACATGATGAAACTTTATGGTGATTTTTTCTGGACCAAAAGGGGCCCTAGAAGGTTCGGGGGAGGCCAGAAGACTTACGGGAGAGCCATGAGCTTACAGGGAGCGCCCTGCAGGGTGAGGCGCACCCCCTGAGCTCATGACTCCAACGCAACTCCGTTTGACCTAATTCCACCTCTATATATTCCCAAAATTCCTAAGCCAACAGAGAGCCACCCAAAACACTCTTTCCGCCACCACAAGCTTTTGCTCTTCTGCAATCCCATCTGGAGGCCTTTTTTGGTACTCTGTCGGAGGGGGAATCAATCATGGAGGGCTTTACATTAACATTGTTTCCCTTCTGATGATGCGTGAGTAGTTCACCATAGACCTATGGGTCCATAGCTAGTAGCTAGATGTCTTCTTCCCTCTCATTGATCTCTAATACAATGTTCTCCTTGATCTTCTTGGAGTTCTATCCGATGTAATCTTATTTTGCAGTGTGTTTGTTGGGATCCGATGAATTGTAGGTTTATGATCAGATTATTCATTGAAAGTAATTGAGTCTTTTATGAAATTTATTATGCATGATTGTTAGAGCTTTGTATTTATCTTCAGCAGGAGAGGTGCTTTGTAATGGGTTCAATCTTGCGGTGTCCTCACCCAATGATAGAAAGCGTAGTGAGGCACGTATTTGTATTGTTGCCACTAAGGATAAAACGATGGGGTTTATTCATATTGCTTGGGTTTACTTTGTATACATCATGTCATCATACCTCATGCATTACTCTGTTTGTTATGAACTTAATACGTAGAGAGGCAAGCATAGAAGCTCTCTCGAAGTGGAGTAACAGTAGTAGATGCAGAATCGTGCCGGTCTACTTGTCATGGACATGATGCCTATATACATGATCATTGTCATGAATAACATCATAACTATGCGCTTTTCTATCAATTGCCCAACAGTAATTTGTCTACCCATCGTATGGTATTGTTTCGAGAGAGAAACCTCTAGTGAAAACTATGGCCCTCGGGTATACTTTAATCATATTACTAAAACCAAAAATACCTTGCTGCAATTTACTTTTTTATTTTGTTTTGCAATTTATCTATCTACCTATACAAGATTTTATCCTTGCAAGTAACAAGTTCAAGGGGATTGACGACCCACTTGCCCGCGTTGGGTGCAAGTATGTGCTTTTGTGTGTGCAGGTGCTGTTCACTAGGATTTGCATGGTTATCCTTTTGGTTTGAGAAACCTTGGTCCTCACTGAGGGAAATACTTATTAGCTACTATATTGCTTCACCTTTCCTCTTCGGGGAAACCCCAACGCATCTCACAAGTAGCAATAGTCTTGACAAATGTTGACCATGAAGGATAAATATAATCGGCAAGATAATGCCCCATGATATAGTCATGTCCATTTATGGTGTATTTGTAAGCCGGACCTTCTCCACTAGCAAGCCGAGCAAAAGATGTAATCTCTGCAATACATCGATATCATTGAGAGAACCCGACAATCCAAAGAAGCAATGCCAAAATCATAGGTCATGTGATGCCATGGCTTCGAGCACAATCGTGGGATTACGTTTATGGCCGGTGTACTTCCCGGCCCTAGCCACTGGGCAGTCGTTCCACCTCCAATGCATGCAATCCACACTCCCCGGCATGCCCGACCATCTTCTTGCTTCCTTCATCGCCATAAAATTCTTTGTGTCCTCATTGGGAGCTCGGAGATACTCGGGACGAAAAACCCGGATCAATGTCTTGGCAAACACCCGCACACATTTGAGTGTGGTATCTTCTCCAGTGCGAAGATACCCATCGGTGTAGTCAGCCCGAATGCCATATTTTATCACTCTCATTGCCGCTGATATTTTTTGGTATGCACTAAACCCAAACAAACCGGTGGCATTCCTCTGGCGAACAAAGAAATGACAATTTTGGTCGCAGGATTAAAAAACAAAAGGAGATCTACGCATTCAATAATGCCTATGGAATATGTGAGACGAATACTTGGTACCTAAGCAAGTAGCCCTTCATGAGCATGTTATGGTCGAGAGCTTGGTTGCACGGAATGCAAAGACAACCAACTGTCGATCCTCGGCGCTTTTTCTTCTTGCCGACTTCAAATTTTTGGACGAGATTCAACAAGACAATGTGATCGACACCATCGTCAAAAAGCATCTCCTCTATGTCGGAACCATCCGAGTCCGACGACAACGACGAGCTCCAATCATCCATAAAAAACTAGTAAGTATGCACGTGCAACGCATGACTGTCATCAAATAAATATCAAAGTAGTAATATTGCACATTCAATATGTGGTTCGATTAACATAAATTTAAACAAAAACATTACAAGCTTATTAATGGGGGATCACCAAGTAAAATATCAAAATCTTTGTCAAGCCCTTGTTTTCATATATCATTTCAAAGACATAACATTTGGTGATGCCATGCAACTTTATTAGAGAAGCAGAAATGATCTAGGCATCGATAAATGGAGCAAATAATCTCTCTCAATATCATGCAACATGCATCAACAATATTTAATTAAATACTTGTTTGATACAAAGGACACAACATTCAGGATGCCTTATATACTTTTCTTGCTCCTCTCTTTTGATCTGCCAAGTTACCCGCTCCCAATAGAGCTGATTGTCAGACTAATAATTAAGATGCCAAAAAGTACATATTTTGTCTGAAATGTAAATCTATGCATTATCAATTATGCCTTGTATAATTTACTCCACTAATGCAAATGGCTACTTTTATTACAATAAGTGTATGTAATGAGAACAGAAAACTACACTTACATAATTTAGCCCAGTGATGCAAGTGGCCACTATTTTTACAGGAATGTTCGTGGGATTTGGATAGAGAAAATATATAATGTTCACACTGGAAGATGAGATAGTTCCGTATCAATCTCAATACGGAAACTGAAGAAATATACATTGACATGAGAGGAAGAACGACAACAATACCTAGCAACAAATATCACATACACCTGAGAGCTATCAACATCCATATGACCTTGAAACTGCACAAGGAAATATCATGACAAAAGTTTTATATTGTCGGATAGGATACAACAACCAAGTATCTTTTCAAGAAAGCTGACAATCAGCTCGTAAACAAAGTACCTTGCTAATTGCAAAACATCCTCCAGTATCATTTGTGTATTATTATGTAGCAAAGATCCCTACCTTATATTAGCCTAACAAACCTGCCAAAGCTAGCTGCATATAGCAAACACAAAAGTCGAAACAAATTAAGAAAATCGGTATTAAGAGGAGATGGGTAGTATGCCTACGGGGATAAAATAATAGGATGGATCAACCTGAACAGTGAACAAATATGCGTTATCCCCCGAAGACAATTCTAACGACTTTTTGGTCTTTTTCCGTGAGAATGCCATGAGCATATGAGTGTGAAGTGTGTGTCAACGGTTCCAAAATGAGCAAGATTAAGATTGAGTTGGAAAACAACACACACATCAGTACATGCAGTTCAATATCCCAAGGCCCTTTATAATTTCTACTACCCCTGATCTGAATGTGTTTCCAAATTGCTCAAATAGATTGTTACTTATCTTTGGCAAGTGTATCGTGAACTAATATTTGAAATTGACCATAAGTTCAATCAAGAATTTGGGCCCTGAACAATAATGATTTTGTATTTATCTGCAGAGATGCATCATCATTGTATTTATCTTTCAATTTTTCAGAAAATAAGTTAGAAGGATAGAGCAGTAGCAGCCAAAAGAGTAGTTTAGAATCTACGTTTGAGTTTTAAACCTAATTTTCCACACAAAGCCTTTCGTCTTCTCCACCAAATCATGGTATGCCTTCTTATGAAATCTTTTGTTTTCATTTATGATGTTTTCCTACACTATCAGAGCAGGTTATTTAAAATAAGCCCCAAATAGTCTATGTGAAGCAATAAAGTGGGAATTGGAAAAAAAAATCAACAACAAAACTATGTTTTATGATTTGATAGCTTAAAAGGGATGATCTAATGAGTTCAAACAAAGCAGTGATTGACATAGTCGCAAAGGTCCACCTGCCAACTTTCTTCCTCCCTGTAGACATGGAAATTAGTAGTCACTGATCTAGGATAAAGTTGAGGAAAAGAAAGATGAAAAACAGAGAGCACCTATGATAAACACGGACATGCAAGGGACTTCAGTGTCCCACTGTTCCCGTCTTGGCCGCCACCACACCTCTTCCCGATGGCAACCTGGAGAAGCGGCAATCAAGACAGAGCAGTACAAAAGAACACATGCCATTGATGCCCGAGGATACTGGACTATTACTATGTATTTACTGAAGTTAGTTGAAGGCCTCGACGCTTCATTGTTTGTGTAGTTCATGATGGTATGTTCAGTCCACATAGATGTACGATTTCTAGGAAACACATTATCCGTCTTATGAAATGCTTGTCACTGTAGGAGTGAGCAGTAATGAAGAAGATATGTTCCTTGATACTATATTTTCTGGCAGTCGATAAAAGGAAAGAAACCTGACTGAATAATGTAACGCACATGATTCATCGTTTTGGTGGATCAAGAGCTTTCTGATCTATGTGAGTTTGAGAAATCAAACAACAGATGAAGATATTGAGAGGGAGAGAGATGTCAGGGGGTAGACTTGTATGGATGAGACGATAGGGCATCATTGGGAGCGGGTAACTTGGCAGCGATAGGGAGGAGCTCCATGCTCCGCACTGCACAGTCGCAAGCGCGTCATCGTTCGCTGGCGGATGGCCATCCCGCGTGCGTCCATGTCCCTGGTGGTGGACGGAGTTGTCAGCGACTCGATTTCCAGTAGTGAGTCCAAGCAGCAAGCCCATTAGCTCATGGTCCAGGCCTGGCTGCGTGCCAATCGAAGGAGGACAGACTACAAGTGTGCAGACCAAGCGCAGCAAACAACCATCCGGGTTTGGATCAGGCAAATGCAACGACGGCTTCCTCCTTCTCCTTCCTCTTGTACTCTCTTCTTCCTCCCTCCTTCTCCCCAATCACTTGTATGTGAGCTTAATTTCCCCTGTAATGAAGTGATCCGTGAGTGGAACCTAACATCGTGGCATCAGAGCCTCCCTTCACCCTTCCATTTCATCTCAAATCCCCCAATTTCGTCCAAATTTTGCCTAATTTTTTTCCTCACACCATTCTCTCCACCACCATGCATCCTGAGTTGAAAGCTTACCTTGACGAGTTCGAGGCAAAGGCTCCGGCAAGCTACGACACTAGTGTCAGGCTTCTCGACGCGCTGCTCTCCTAGCTCATCATGGGAACTTTGACCCCGCAGCCGGTGCGCTCCGCGGTCGTGGCCTCCGATGGCGGCCTCATCCATGACACCCTTGTCCCCACGGTCGTCCCTAATGTCCTCATACACCAGCAAAGCCTAGGAGGTCCTTGAGCTCATCCCCAATGCTTCCCCTACGTGCATTGCTACTTCTTGAGCTTGCGTTTGTTTTTCCCTTGAAGAGGAAAGGGTGATGCAGCAAAGTAGAGATAAGTATTTCCCTCAGTTGAGAACCAAGGTATCAATCCAGTAGGAGGAACACACAAGTCGCCAATGGTTGCACCTACACAAACAAACAAATACTTGCACCCAACGCGATAAAGGGGTTGTCAATCCCTTCACGATTACTTGCAAGGATGAGATCTGATAGTGATACATATAAAAGATAAGTAAAAGTGTAAAATAACATAAAAGTAAATAAATTGCAGCAAGGTATTTTCTATGTTTTTGATTTTATAGATCTGAAAATAATATGATAGAAATAGACCCCGCGGCCATAGTTTTCACTAGAGGCTTCTCTTTTGAAAGAACGCATAAGGTGGGTAAACAAATTACTATTGAGCAACTAATAGAAAAATGAATAATTATGACGATATCTAAGGCAATGATCATGAATATAGGCATCACGTCTGTGACAAGTAGACCGACTTTGTTGGCGTTCTGGGAACGGGGGTCCCCAGACTTGCCTGCCTGCGGCCCACGGTGTGGCTCTGCGAGCGGGCCCGTACGGCCCATCTTCACCAACGAGCACTCGAGACCCTCGCAAGGGGCCAAGCCTCGCGAGGCGGACGACTCAAGACCTCCTCAGGAGCGGCCTCACCAGGCTGGCTCGCGAGGTGCGGAGAGATCAAGGCAAGGCAAACCTCGCGAGGTTCTCATGATGTGAGCCATGATGACCGAAGCCAGGTGGGCGCCAGGCGGGCACCAGCGCGCGCAGTGTCCTTGTTTCCACTTTGGTGCTAAGGAGGCAAGCGCATGCGAGGAGTTCCGAGGCATCAGGCAAAGGTTTCCATATCGGTGCAACGAGACCAAGACCAGCGGGACGGCAGGACGGAGGTCACCGTGGAGCCCAGGACGGCGTCACCACCAGAGCCTTTGGCAGGCGAAGACTACTTTTGTCAAGATAAGTTGTACTAGCTGTCCCCTTTCAAATTGGCCGTTGTGGGATCCCTTCCCGCTCAATATTTGGGAAGAGGACCCGGGCCTCTATAAATAGGACTAGCCACCACAGTAGGAGGCAGCTCAAACTGACCTTGAGCAATCCTCACCCACACAAAGCACAAGAACACCTCTCCTCAGGAGGCTGTTCTTTCCCTTGTACTGTTCATCCTCAGCCCAAGAGGCAATCCACCACCACCACACGGGAGTAGGGTATTACACCACAATGTTGGCCCGAACTAGTATAAATCTTGTGTCTCGTGTGTTGTGAGTTCGTCGTGCCTAGCCAAGAAATCACGAAGCGTGTGGGGGCGTGATCGGTGGGGGAGAGATCTTCGCGCGGACCCTAGAGTTCGAACCTTAAGGGTTTTGCCGGAACCCGAAATCCGACATTTGGCGCGCCAGGTATGGGTGCGCTGAAGTTTTCCTTCCGTTGATCTGCTCTACGCCGCCGCTGCGCTCTGCTCTCATGGCAAGCGCAGTGCTTCCCGCTCTGGTGACCGATGCTAGCGACGGGGCCAGGGGCTCCGAGCCCTTGCTCCTGCCTTGCGGGGGGTGCAATGGCCACCCAAGTTCAAGCCGGAGATGCCGCTGCGCTACGACTGCGCGGCGGACCCGTTGGCTTTCCTGCTGGCGTATGAGGAGGCCGTCCTTAAGGCCCGGGGCGACGACAAGGTCATGGCCAACTGGTTTCGCATGGCCCTCACTGGCGCACCGCGTGCCTGGCTGCTCAACATCCCCGGATCCATGGTGGCATCTTGGGAGGAGCTGCGCGGTCTCTTCGTTGCGCACTATGCGGCACCGGTGCACCACGCGGTCGCGGCCCTCCTCGGCGGCTCGCAAGCACCGCCGTCGGACCGTCACATCAAGTTGTTCCTTCGCCAGATTGGCGCCACCTCCAAGCGCCCGGGGGCTCCGCCGGGCTGGGCCGCGCCCGAGGCCGACCTCACCTTCGACTCAGAGGACCACCCCATCACCACCGCTGGCTCGGGTATGCTCCCAATGCTTTGCACGCCCACCATCTGCAACGTGGCCGTCACCAAGACCCTCATCGAAGGCGGCGTCGGCCTCAACGTGCTGTTCGTGGAGGCCTTCAGCCTTCTTCACGCACCGCTCGAGCGGCTCCGCCTCAGCAAGTCTTTCTCAGGAGTTGGCGGCGGCACGGCCCACTCCCTGGGAAAGATCCGCCTTCCTGTCACCTTCGGCATGTGCGACAACTACCGCACCGAGATGGTCGACTTCGACATCGCCCGCATCGGCCTCCCGTACAAGGCCATCGTCGGGTACCCAGCTCTGGCCCAGTTTACGGAAGCAACCCATCCGGCTTACAACCTCATGAAGATGCCTGGGAGCAAGGGCGTCCTCACCGTCGAGGGGGAGACCAAGGAGGCTCTGTTGGCGCTCAAGATTGCTTTCAAGACCACCACGGCGGCACAGCCCGCCGGCGCGGGTGCTTCCGAGGCCAAGGGAGCCGCACCAACCAAGAAGAAGCAGCTGTTCACCCAAGACAAGGAAGAAACCAAGCAGGTGCCGGTCGATGAGGATGGGTCCTCAGGAGCCACCTTTACCATAGGTGCCGACCTCGACCCAGACCAAGAGGAAGCGTTGGTGAAGTTCTTGCGCGCAAACAAGGAGATATTCGCATGGGAACCCAAGCAGCTGGTGGGGGTCCCGAGAGAGGTGATTCAGCATCACTTAAAGGTGTGCCCCAATGTATGCCCTATGAAGCAGCGGGCGAGACGACAGTCCACGGAGAAGCAGGCCTTCATCGTCCAAGAAACCCGCAAGCTGGAGCCAGCGGGTGCCATTCGCGAAGTTCGGTACCCCGAGTGGCTGGCAAACCCCGTGGTTGTGCCGAAGAAAGGCGGGAAGGAGCGCATGTGTGTCGACTTCACCAGCCTCAACAAGGCCTGCCCCCAAGATCTGTTCCCGCTTCCACGCATCGACCAGATCGTCGACTCGACCGCCGAGTGCGATTTGCTGTGCTTCTTAGATGCGTTCTCGGGCTACCACCAGATCAAGATGGCAGTAGAAGATGTGGAGAAGACCGCCTTCCTGACCCCGTGTGGGGTGTACTGCTATACTTGCATGCCTTTCGGACTATGCAACGCGGGAGTGACCTTCCAGTGGCTGATGCACATCGCCTTAGGGCGGCAGCTCGGGAGAAACGCGGAGGCCTACGTCGACGACATCGTGGTGAAGTCACGGGAGGCGAGAACCTTGATCCAAGATCTGGAGGAGACTTTCGCGAGCCTACGCCAGGTGAACTTACAGCTCAACCCGGAGAAGTGCGTGTTCGGTGTCCCTTCCGGCAAGCTGCTGGGTTTCCTCGTATCCCACAGAGGGATCGAGGCGAACCCAGAGAAGGTCAAGGCAATCGAAGAAATGACCCCACCGCAGACCCTCAAGGAGATGCAGAAGCTTACTGGTCGTGTGACTGCGTTGGGCTACTTTATCTCCAAGCTGGGAGAGCGTGCCCTACCGTTCTTCAAGCTGATAAAGAAAAAGGGCCCATTCGAGTGGACTCCGGAGGCCGACCAAGTGTTTCAAGACCTCAAGAGATACCTGACCAGCCCGCCAGTGATGGTGGCACCTCGACCCCTCGAGCCCATGGTGCTCTACCTGTCTGCCACACCCCACTCCGCCAGCGCAGCGCTCGTGGCCCTCAGAGAAGAGCGCCAGATCAAGGGCCTGCCAGGTGGAACCACCAGGCCGGACGAAGCGGCGCGACACCAAGGCGAAGCTCCTGAAGCAGCTGCTGCTTCAGCGGACCACCAAGCCCCTTAAGCCAAAGCCCTCGAAGAGACACCTCAGCCCCCGGAAGCCGAAGACTTCGCCAGCTCTCCCGCCCTCGTTGAGCACCCGGTGTACTTCGTCAGCACAGTGCTGCGGGATGCGAGGGCATGATATCCCATGCCTCAGAAGATCCTACTCGTGCTCCTGGTGGCCTCGCGCAAGCTGCGCCACTACTTCCAAGGTCACCCCGTTAAGGTTGTCTCGGCTTACCCACTGGAAAGAGTGCTTAGGAGCCCCAATGCTGTCGGGCGAGTCGCTGAATGGAACATCGAGCTGCAGGCATTTGACTTGGAGTTCAGCCCGACCAGGGTCATCAAAGGGGCTGCGCTCACAGACTTTGTGGCAGAATGGACTGACGCCCCAGAGCTCAAACCAGACGAGAACCAATCCCTGTCTCCAGTGAGCGAAGCATCGGACGGCTGGGTCATGTACTTCGACGGCGCGTTCTCACGCCAGGGGGTGGGGGCTGGAGCGGTGCTCATCTCGCCCACCCAAGACAAGCTCTACTACGCCGTGCAGGTCTGCTTCCAGCAGGGCGAGAAGGTCTCCAATAACATAGCAGAGTACGAGGGCCTCATAGCTGGCCTCAGGGCTGTGGTGGCCCTGGGGGTGAGGCGTCTCACCATCAAGGGCGACTCGCAGCTCCTCGTCAACTTCTCCAACAAGGTATATGAGCCAAAGGACGAACACGTGGAGGCATACCTCGCGGAGGTGCGCAAGATGGAGAAACAATTCTCGGGTCTGGAATTATAGCATGTGCCCCGTGACACCAACAAGGAAGCCGGCGACATCGCCAGAAGAGCATCCAAGCGGCTACCCCAAGAGCCTGGTGTCTTTGAGGAGTGGCTCTTCAAGCCATCAGCAACGCCACCGCTCTCAAGAACAGCACTGCCTCGCGAGGAGCTCCCTTAACCACCTGCCTCAGGAGCCCCGGCCTGCGACCCAACCTCAGGAGCGCGCTTTCTCTTGGCGCTCGAACCTCAGGAGGGGTGTTGGATCAAGGAATTCAAGGAATACCTGACGTGAGGGACGCTACCAGAAGAGGAGGAGGACATGGAGTGTGTGACCCGACAAGCCACGGCGTACTGCATCAGGGACGGTGAGTTGTACAGGAAGCGGCCAAATGACGTTTCCTTATGTTGCATCTCCAGGGAGCAAGGAAGAGAGCTGCTAGCTGACATACACGGCGGGGACTGAGGGCACCACTCGTCGTCACGAACCCTTGTCGGCAAGGTGTTCCGCAGCGGATTCTACTGGCCTACAGCGCTCAACGACGCAGCTGAGTTGGTGAGGTCCTATGAGGCTTGCCAGTTCCACGCCAAGCAGATTCATCAGCCGGCCCAGGGCCTCCAGACCATCCCCCTCTCATGGCCGTTCGCGGTCTGGGGGATGGATATCTTGGGCCCGTTCCCTCGAGCGCCTGGGGGCTACCGCTACCTCTACGTCGCCATCGACAAGTTCACAAAGTGGGCGGAGGTGGAAGCCATCCGCACCATCCTAGCTGTCTTCGCAGTCAAGTTCATCAAGGGTCTCGTGAGCCGTTTCGGGGTCCCTGACCGCATCATCACCGACAACGGCTCATAGTTCACTAGTAATCTCTTCAAAACGTATTGTGCTAACCTTGGAATGCAGATCTGCTACGCTTCGGTGGCGCACCCCATGAGCAATGGTCAGGCCGAACGCGCCAACGCAGAGGTCCTGAGGGGCCTCAAGACCAGGACCTTCAAGAAGAAGCTCGAGGCCTGCGGCAGGGCTGGCACGACGAGCTCCAGTCCGTGCTGTGGTCCATCCGCACCACCGCCACCAAGCCAACGGGCGAGACCCCGTTCTTCCTTGTCTACGGGGCAGAAGCGGTCCTCCCTCACGAGGTCAAGCATCGCTCCGCACGGGTCCTGGCGTTTGATGAAACGGAGCAGGACGCCACACGGGGATGGACCTCGTGCTGGGGAAGGTACACCGCCGCGAAGCTGCACTATGGGCGGCAAGGTATCAGCAGGCGCTGCGGCGGTACCACTGCCACAACATCTGCCCCAGGACGCTCGAGGTGGGTGACCTCGTCCTGAGGCAGGTCCTCTCCAGGGAAGGGCTGCATAAGCTCTCACCCATGTGGGAGGGCCCGTTCAAGGTCGTCCATGTCTCCAGGCCTGGCGTCGCGCGCCTGGGGACACAGGACGGGGTACTCATCCAGAACGCCTGGAACATCCAGCACCTCCGAAAGTTCTACCCATGAAGAAAGGCCCAGCGCCTGTGAAGAAGGCCCAGTGCCTGTGAAGGTCTCCGCTCATGACACTCTCACTTAATAATGAGTGGGGCTGTACATGCCCCGGAGTCTCAGGAGTGCCGCCCTAGGGCCTCGGGGGCTCCCTCCCACGTCCTAGTGGCAGCACTTAGCTCCGCGCTGGTGAGAAGACATGAAGACTAGACTAGGTGCCGGACGCGGCTTTTCATTTGCTTTCCGTAGTTGGCTCGCCCCTCTTTAATTGAAGTTTGCTTCTGGAGTTCTTTGCTGGTTCGCCCCTTGATGGTTCCATCGACTTCTGCCTTGGTTTCTGTTTTCTGTACTCTCTCTCGTATTCCTCGCGAGGGGACTGGACAGGTGCCCTCGTGAGCGTTTCCCCATTTTCTGCTTTTCGCGAGCCACCCTCATTTGAGCCCACAAGCTGGCGCACCTCTCCTAATCCGTTCCCCACGGGTACCGGGATACAAATCGCAGGGTCAAGGCCAGCGGCGCCTGCGACCAAGGCTCGGTAAAACGTTAAGCCTCCTAATGAGTTTTTTGCAGTTTCTAAGCGCCTACCAGGCCAAGGGCGGCTCGAGAGGCACCAGGGAGCGAGCACCTCGTGGAGAGGAGACTACTCTAAGCACGTCAAGCTAAGTTATCCTTACATAAAACAACGATGTTGCGACACAGCACAGGGACGATGCACATAGCATAATAACTGGGAAATCATAGTTCGTTCCACGCCCCTCCGGGGCCCCATACTGGTTTCTTTCTTAATACAGGAAGGAAAGAAAGAACAAGATAAAAGCGGCGCGTGCCCCCGTGGTGGACCGCGAAGGCGGGCTCTTGGCGCTGACCCGAGCTCAGCCAGACCCCTCCTCGCGCTTCACAAGGGCGCGACAACGAGACGACCCGCTGCCACCTTCGAAGCGGGCGCGGTGGCTAGTCGTAACCACCGCTGCTGGAGCTGTCGCCGGGGGAAGAGCCGCCGTAGCTGGACGAGACCCGGTCGACACCGAGGGCGGGTTCGCCCTCATCCTCGTCACGACCATCGCCAAGGCCGAGCACCTCGTCGCCGTTGTTGACCTCGGGGCAGCATCCGGCGCGGCGACCATCTTCCCCAAGCACCCTCATGTAGAGGGTCGCATCGCCGTCGTACTTGAAATGAAGGGTGCACCGCCTGCCCAGGCCGCGCGCGCGGGCAAACGTCTGCCAGCCGCGGTCCAGGGCTATGTTGCCTGCGACAGAGACCTCAACCGCGACCCAGGAAGCCCTGCCGCAGCAGCCGTCTGCCTGCAGCCAGAGCCCGCCTGGACCTGCGGCTGGCAACTCGTCGATGAAGAAGCGCGGGAGCTGAAGCCAGTTGCCGGCCGGGTCCTCCGACTAGACGACGAACTCCGTCAGCACCTCCGCTGAGTGGAAGCGCGGCCGGGGAGGCCGCGCGACCACGACATGTCTCCCTTCATCGACAGGGCCGCCACGACCGGGGCGACTCCCACCACGCGAAACAGCACCGCCGCGGCCGCGAGGGGCTGCGGCTGGGGTCACGGTGTGCTTGCGGGGACGGCCGCGTCGACGCTTGGGCGCCGGAGAGCCGGGCCCCTCGCGAGGGGCCTTCGCCTTCTCTGCGGCGGAGAACCTTTTCGACGGCGCCATTGGAGTCGCTACTGGAAATGGAGCCGAGGGGGAGAGGCGAGCGGAATGGGAAGAGATGGGCGACGGGGGCTCTGCCCCCCCCATTTATAGCAGGAGAAGGCCAACCAGCGCCCCCCACGATCACAGGTAATGATGGTTTTTCCTTGCATGCAGCAGAGACTCGTCAAGTCGGGTAGTTGCCAAGGCAGCGTGGGGAAGTGGAGACGCCCATGTCCAATCAACCGCCATGCATCGACCAGGGCCACAGGCTGTGGGGGCCCGCGGTGCTCCGCACTTGCCCTTTGGCTTCGCCTCGAAGCCATGTCCGAGCGCGCCTTGGGCCCGGGGGCTACTGTCGGCGTTCTGGGAACGGGGGTCCCCAGACTTGCCTGCCTGCGGCCCATGGCGTGGCTCTGCGAGCGGGCCCGTACGACCCATCTTCACGAATGAGCACTCAAGACCCTCGCGAGGGGCCAAGCCTCGCGAGGCGGACGACTCAAGACCTCCTCGGGAGCGGCCTCACCAGGCTGGCTCGCGAGGGGCGGAGAGATCAAGGCAAGGCAAACCTCGCAAGGTTCTCATGACGTGAGCCATGACTACCGAAGCAAGGCGGGCGCCAGGCGGGCACCAGCGCGCGCAGTGTCCTTGTTTCCACTTTGGTGCTAAGGACGCAAGCGCAGGCGAGGAGTTCCGAGGCATCAGGCAAAGGTTTCCATATCGGTGCAACGAGACCAAGACTAGCAGGACGGCAGGACGGAGGTCATCGTGGAGCCCAAGACGGCGTCACCACCAGAGCCTTTGGCAGGCGAAGACTACTTTTATCAGGATAAGCTGTACTAGTTGTCCCCTTTCAAATTGGCCGTTGTGGGATCCCTTCCCGCTCAACATTTGGGAAGAGGACCGGGCCTCTATAAATAGGACTAGCCACCACAGTAGGAGGCAGCTCGAACTGACCTTGAGCAATCCTCACCCACACAAAGCACAGGAACACCTCTCCTCAGGAGGCTGTTCTTTCCCTTGTACTGTTCATCCTCAGCCGAAGAGGCAATCCACCACCACCACACAGGAGTAGGGTATTACACCACAACGGTGGCCCGAACCAGTATAAATCTTGTGTCTCGTGTGTTGTGAGTTCGTCGTGCCTAGCCTAGAAATTGCGAAGCGTGTGGGGGCGTGATCGGTGGGGGAGAGATCTTCATGCGCACCCCAGAGTTCGAACCTTAAGGGTTTTGCCAGAACCCAAAATCCGACAAACTCCTGCCTGCGTCTACTACTATTACTCCACACATCAACCGCTATCCAGCATGCATCTAGTGTAACACCTTAAGCAAGATGACTTGATGTAGAGGGATGGATCCAATCAATATGAACAAACCCCATCTTTTTATCCTTAATGGCAATAATACAAATACGTGTCATGTCCCTTTCTGTCACGTCGAATAAGCACCGCAAGATTGAACCCGTTACAAAGCACCTCTCCCATTGCAAGGAAAATCAATCTAGTTGGCCAAACCAAATCAATAGATCTGAGAGAAATACAAAGCTATATTAATCATGCATAAAAGAGTTCAGAGAAGACTCGAATAATATTCATAGATAATCTGATCATAAACCCACAATTCATCAGATCAAAGAGAGAGAAGAAGCCATCTAGCTACTAGATATGGACCCATAGGTCTGTGGTAAACTACTCACACATCATTGGAAGGGTGGCAAGGTTGATGTAGAAGTCCTCCATGGTCTAATCCCCCTCCGGCAGAGTATCAAAAAGGCTTCCAGATGGTATCTTGCGAGAACATAAACTTGCAGCGGCGGAAAAGTATTTTTGGTGTGCCCCTGGTCTATGGGGAATATTTGGGTATTTATAGAAGAAGAATTAGGGTTAGAGGAGCCACAAGGGGGCCACAAGCTTGGGGGAGCCCCCCTAGAGCGCGTCCTACGAGCTTGTCGTTGACTCTTGGCACTTCTGACCTCCTCCCAAAGCTTCTAGGGTGTCTTGTGGTCCATGAAAAATTGTCAAAAAGTTTCGCTCCGTTTGGACTCCGTTTGATATTGATTTTCTGTAAAGGCAAAAACAAGGAAAAAATAGCAAATGGCACTTGGCACTAGGTTAGTAGGTTAGTCCCAAAAAATGATATGAAATAGCATAATAATGCATATAAAACATCCAAGATGGATAATATAATAGCAAGGGACAATAAAAAGTTATAGATACGTTGGAGATGTATCAAGCATCCCCAAGCTTAATTCCTGCTTGTCCTCGAGTAGGTAAATATAAAAACAGAATTTTTGATGTGGAATGCTACCTAACATATTTATCATGTACTCTTTCTTTATGTGGCATGAATATTCGGATCCATAAGATGCAAAATAAAAGTTTAATATTTGATACAAAATCATATAATGTTGTCATGCTCCATCTTCTTAACACAAAGTATTTATCATGCACAACCCCGATGACAAGACAAGCAATTGGCTCATAGTTTTTAACGCGCTTCAGCTTTTTCAACTCTCACGCAATACATGAGCGTGAACCATGGATATAGCCTATGAGTGGAATAGTATATGATGTTGGAGGTTGTGTGGAGAAGACAAAAAAGGAGAAAGTCTCACATTGACGAGGCTAATCAATGGGCTATGGAGATGCCCATCAATTGATGTCAATGCAAGAAGTAGGGATTGCCATGTAACAAATGCACTAGAGCTATAAGTGTATGAAAGCTCAAAACAAAACTAAGTGGGTTTGCATCCAACTTGCTTGCTCATGAAGACCTAGGGAATTTGAGGAAGCCCATCATCGGAATATACAAGCCAAGTTCTATAATGAAAAATTCCCACTAGTAATATATGAAAGTGACAAAATAGGAGACTATCATGAAGAACATGGTGCTACTTTGAAGCACAAGTGTGGAAAAGGATAGCAACATTATCCCTTCTCTCTTTCTCTCTCTCTCTCTCCCTCTCTCTCTCTCTCTTTCTTTTTTTATTCTTTTGGGCTCTTTTGTTTTATTTTGGGCTCTTTGCCTCTTTTTTTAGTCCGGAGTCTCATCCCAACTTGTCAGGGAATCATAGCCTCCATAATCCTTTGCTCACATGGGACAATGCTCTAATAATGATGATCATCACACTTTTATTTACTTACAACTCGAGAATTACAACTTGATACTAGAACAAAAATATGACTCTATATGAATGCCTCCGGCGGTGTACTGGGATGTACAATGATCGTGACATGTATAAAAATTATGAAAGGTGGCGAAGCCACAAATACTATGCCAACTATATGATCATGCAAAGCAATATGACAATGATGATATGTGTCATAATAAAACAAAACGGTGGAAGTTGCATGGAAATATACCTCGGAATGGTTATGGAAATGCCATAATAGGCAGGTATGGTGGCTGTTTTGAGGAAGATATAAGGTGGCTTATGTGAGAAAGAGCGTATCATGTCATGGGGTTTGGATGCACCAGCAAAGTTTGCACCAAAACTCAAGGTGAGAAAGGGCAATGCACGGTACCGAAGAGGCTAGCAAAGTGCGGAAGGGTGAGAGTGCGTATAATCCATGGACTCACATTAGTTATAAAGAACTCACATACTTATTGCAAAAGTTTATTAGTGCTCGAAGCAAAGTACTACTACGCATGCTCCTAGGGGATAGATTGGTAGGAAAAGACCATCCCTCATCCCCGACCGGCACTCAGAAGGAAGACAATCAATAATAAATCATGCTCCAATATCATCGCATAACGAGAGACCATACGTGCATGCTTTGGGAATCACAAACCTTAACACAAATATTCTTACTAAACAATAATTACTCACTAGCATGACTCTAATAGCACCATCTTTATATCTAAAAAATGCAAGGAATGAAACTTCTCATATATTCAATGATCCCCATGAAAGTTTTTATTATATCCCTCTTGAGTGCCCTTCATATTAAGACTAAATTCATAACCCAAGCAAATTGCCATACTATTTATAAGACTCTCAAAATAATATAAGTGAATCATGAGAGTTCATCATTTTCTTTAAAATATAACCACTGTCGTGCTCTAAAACGATATAAGTGAAGCACTGAGCAACTACCTAGCTCAAAAAATTATAAGTGAAGCACATAGAGTATTCTAACAAATTCATGATTAATGTGTGTCCCTCTTAAAAGGTGTGTCCAGCAAGGATGATTGTAGCAAACTAAAAATAAAATAAAGCAAAGACTCATATAATACAAGACACTCCAAGCAAAACACATATCATGTGGTGAATAAAAATATAGCCTCAAGTAATTTACCGATGGATTGTAGACAAAAGAGGGGATGCCATCCGGGGCATCCCCAAGCTTAGATGATTGGCTGTCCTAGAATATTACCTCGGGGTGCCTTGGGCATCCCCAAGCTTATGCTCTTGCCACTCCTTATTCCGTAGTTCATCAAAACTTCACCCAAAACATGAAAACTTCACAACACAAAACTCAACAGAAAACTCGTGAGATCCGTTAGTGAAACAAAGCAAATAACCACTTTTAGGTACTGTTGTAAAGTCATCACAATTTTATATTTGTATTATATCTACTACATTATAACTTCTCCATGGTTCATGCCCCCCGATACAACCCATAGATTCATCAAAATAAGCAAACAACATAATGAAAATAGAATCTGCCAAAAACAGAACAGTCTGTAGTAATATGGATTTTAGCCAAACTTCTGTAACTTCAAAAAATCTGAAAAGTTAGGACAACATGGGCAAATTGTATATCAATAAAGTGTAAAAAATTCAGATTTTTTCCTTCACTCCAGTGATTTTTAACAATTCTACTACTGGACATAAAAGTTTCTGTTTTCTCACAGAACCAAATCAACAATCTTCCAAACCATCCGAAAGGTCTTACTTGGCACAAACACTAATTAAAACACTAAAACACAATCATAACAGTAGTATAATTGCATAATTATTGAAAATAGAAGAAAAAACATAAAAATAAAATTGGATTGCCTCCCAACAAGCGCTATTGTTTTACGCCCCTAGCTAGGCATATTGCATAGATCTAGGTACTGCAGTAAAAGTGAGGGAGATCATCCATGCTCATCTCATATTCCCTCCTTTTAGCAGCAAGTTTTCTTTGTAGCAAGTAAAAATAGTCAAAAGGGCTAAATTTAGTAGGATAAGGATCTATAAGATCAAGTTTGGGAGGTTCCTCCTTTGTCCCTTTATATGTGATTATTATCTCTTCATTATAAATGTTCCTTTGATTACGATATTTAAGCTTTTCTTTAAGAACGTGTCCTAGACCGTTATTTTGTATAGCAAAATTATAATTGATTTCAGAAATTTTATCAATCAAAACATATGGGGGAACCTTTTCCTTAGATTTTCATTGTAAGCAGCATAATCTGGAGATTGTAATCTTCGTATCTCTTCTTGATTAAAAAGGATCTCCTCTATAGGAGGGAAACCACAATTTATATTGTAATAATAAAATATTTCACTAGCTTATTTCATAATATGCCCAAATTCATAAGCTAGAAATATAGTGGTAACAATATTAACGGAATGACCATGAATATAAGAGAATTCTAGAAAGATCCTTTGTATGGAAGGATGCATGTGAACAAATTGTCTTTTAGGTTCAACTATAAGCAAAGAGATTGCATCCGCAAGACTAGAAGTTTTGTTAAGAATTGACCCTCCTAGCATAGGTATCGTACCGGCACAAGTAAAGAAATCATGGATAACACCTTTTCCAATGATATTGCCGCTACCTACACGGAGTTTTTTAGTGTGCATGATATTAGTTTCTTTCTAATAAGGATCCTCATCAACAAAATCATCAAATTTTTCCTCAAGATTTTTACTAGTTTTTTCAAGATAACCTCTCCGGATTTAGACATGATGACAAAGCAAACAATCTAGCACACAAGCAAACAAAAAGGCAAACGAAAAAGCAAACGGAAAGAAGGCAGATATTTTTGTGTTTTTCTGAAAACATTTTAGAAGTGGGGGAGATGAAAACAAGAGGCAAATGACAAGTAATGTAAATGCAAGAGATGAGAGTTTATGATAGGTGCTTGGTAGGCTTGATGTAGATCCTCCCCGGCAACGGCGCCAGAAATTCTTCCTGCTACTTCTTGAGCTTGTGTTGGTTTTCCCCTTGAAGAGGGATGGGTGATGCAGCAAAGTAGAAATAAGTATTTCCCTCAGTTGAGAACCAAGGTATCAATCCAGTAGGAGGAACATACAAGTCACCAATGGTTGCACCTACACAAACAAACAAATACTTGCACCAACACGATAAAGGGGTTCTCAATCCCTTCACAGTTACTTGCAAGGATGAGATCTGGTAGTGATAGATACAAAAGATAATTAAAAGCATAAAATAAGATAAAAGTAAATAAAATTGCAGCAAGGTATTTTCTGTTTTTGATTTTATAGATCTGAAAATAATATGATAAAAATAGATCCGAGGGCCATAGTTTTCACAAGAGGCTTCTCTCTTGAAAGAAAGCATACGGTGGGTAAAAAATTACTGTTGAGCAATTGATAGAAAAGCGAATAATTATGACGATATCTAAGGCAATGATCATGAATATAGGCATCACGTCCATGACAAGTGACCAACTCCTGCATGCATCTACTACTATTACTCCACACATCAGCGGCTATCCAGCATGCATCTAGTGTATTAAGTTAATAAAAACGGAGTAACGCCTTAAGCAAGATGACATGATGTAGAGGGATAGATCCAATCAATATGAACAAACCTCATCTTTTTATCCTTAATGGAAACAATACAAATACGTGTCATGTCCCTTTTTGTCACTGGGAATGAGCACCGCAAGATTGAACCCATGACAAATCACCTCTCCCATTGCAAGAAAAATCAATCTAGTTGGCCAAACAAAATCAATAGATCAGAGAAATACAAAGCTATCTTAATCATGCATAAAAGAGTTGGGAGAAGACTCAAATAATATTCATAGATAATCTGATCATAAAAAACCCACAATTCATCGGATCTCAACAAACGCACCGCAAAAGAAGATTACATCAAATAGATCTCCAAGAACATCGATGAGAACATTGTATTGAAGATCAAAGAGAGAGAAGAAACCATCTAGCTACTAGCTATGGACCCATAGGTCTGTGGTAAACAACTCACACATCATTGGAAGGGTAGCAAGGTTGATGTAGAAGCCCTCCTTGGTCAAATCCCCCTCTGGTAGAGTACCGGAAAAGGCCTCCAGATGGGATCTCGCGAGAACATAAACTCGCGGCGGCGGAAAAGTATTTCTGGTGTGCCCCATGGTCTACGGGGAATAGTTGGGTATTTATAGAAGAAGAACTAGGACTATAGGAGCCACAGGGGGCCAACAAGCTTGGGGGCGCGCCGACGAGCTTGTCGTTGACTCGTGGCTCTTCTGACCTCCTCCCGAAGCTTCTAGGGTGTCTTGTGGTCCAAGAAAGATCGTCAAAAAGTTTCGTTCCGTTTAGTATTGATTTTCTGTAAAGGCAAAACAAGGAAAAACAACAACTGGCACTTAGCACTAGGTTAATAGGTTAGTCCCAAAAAATGATATAAAAGAGCATAATAATGCATATAAATCACCCTAGATGGATTATACAATAGCATGGAACAATAAAAAATTATAGATAAATTGGAGAACTATCATGCATCGTGAGGGCGCCTATCATCAGTTCGACAGATAGCTCGAACCAAGTCCTCGCGGGCGTTACTCCACAGCCGGTGCGTCCCATGGGCATGGAAGCCGATGGTTGCCTCACCAACGATGCCAGAGTCCCTACGGTCATCCTCAACGCCTTCTCCTCCACCACCAAGGCCCTGGAGGTCATGGTGGCCCCCATGGTGCATCCCTGGACTCCATCGATCCGACGCCACCGACCTGTTCGACAACTGGCTCGACCTAGGTCGACGCCGTCGCCAACATCAACGAGGCCCAAGATGCCGCCACCACCGTCCACCCTGAGCACGCGGTCATCATAAACTACACAAAGGTCATGCAGTTCATACCATTGCAGGCAGCGCTCTCCATCGACATCATCCATTCACCGCAGATGCCCATGAAACTTGATATGGGAATCGAGCAACAAAGTCAGCTGCTACATCCAACGTCGTGGTCCTCGTTTGCGTATCATTCAGAGTCAACATATTTAGAAGCTGCAGCGAGAAGCTTCTGGTTTGTGTCCTGTCCTACTGGGAAACTTTGGTGTTGTTGGCAGTATGAGCATCGACAATAATGGCCGCCCCCTGTCCCAGTACAGATGGTTGTGAACAACGCTGCCTTGCTCCACGACATGGCTAGAGGTTGCGTCTATGATGACTTTGGATATGTGTGGTGGCCACCGGACCACCAACTCCGGATGATGAATGAATTGCGAGCATGGTTAACTCCTAATCAGCATGCTACTGGGGTTGTGCATCTGTCTCATAACGTGAAGAATCCGGGTACTTTGAGCGCAAAACTGTCAAGCCAAAAAGATCTTCAGTTAATGCAGTTGAAGCAAATTCAGTATTCCCTAGATCATGCAACACATACTTCAGAGGTATAGGGCATCAAGAGTCAATTGTAGAACGTGATTCAGCTCTGGGCAGTGGATGTCTTTGCATGTCTCGGTATGGCAGGGGTGGAGGAAATCTCTTGCCATGGAGCATTTGCTACACATACAGGTTATCCAATTTCTTGTATGTCTAGACCATGCCCATGGTCGTAATTTGATTGCTTTCATGAAGACGAGCACCTGAGCAGTTGCTAAGCAGCATAGTTATGGTCAGAGCTACTGAGAGTAGAATTTCAGACTAGTACTCCTGGTTTTCCGGATCCAAATCACATGAGAGAATCCTATTGTGGCTCTCAGTTTAGTAGAATTTCATAACAATAAAAGAGTGAGCACTATGAGAACTCCTATTCTACTATTAACAATCTTGGTTTAGTGGTATTTGAATCTCATGATCTTGGTTCTAGTTATCTAGACCTCAGGAGAAAAACCTGGTGGTGTCCACAAAATGAGCAGCAGAAAACATGTCCTTCGGAGAAAGTTATTTGTGGGATCCTTATGGTGCCAAGATTTATCTTTATTCCAAGTCAGAAGGAAACACAACTAATGGATAATGTGGACTTCACGGTGGTAGCACTTTTGTTCTTTATATCATCTACGCAGCCATCTTATGAATTGCATGCTCAAGTTCAACAAACTTTGTGTGGCTGTCGGCTCTCTGTTTCAGTTGAGCTACACAATTATGATGTAGCCTGCCTCCGAGCAAGACCATGGCCAATGTTCGAGTTTACTCAGGAAAACATTCAACTGAAGTTACACTTGGCATCAATTTCAGGTAATTATTGCACAACTCATGTGGTGTTCAAGCAAATCTCATGTAGTCAGCTCTATCTACAGATTGGCCACATGAGGTTCATGTGTGATGAATTGTCTAATGCTCCTTGAATGACCAACTTGGAATTCACTAATCCTGCTACCTATTTTGCTTCTCTGCTACTCACTTCTCCTTCTATCAATCACACTGGATTCTCCTCCTCAAGTAAACTGTTACAACCCTGAAACTGCAGTTTATAGTTTGCCCTACTGAATCACTATGGTGTAGCCGCCTAGAAGAGTGGTACGTCTCCAACGTATCTATAATTTATGAAGTATTCATGTTGTTATATTCTCATTCTTTGATGTTTTACAATCATTTTATAGCAACTTTATATCATTTTTTGGGACTAACCTATTGACCCAGTGCCCAGTGCCAGTTGCTGTTTTTTGCTTGTTTTTACATCACAGGAAATCAATATCAAACGGAGTCCAAACACCGCGAAACTTTTTGTGGATTTTTTATGGACTAGAAGACATCCAATGGGCTAGAGCAGCACTTGGGGGGTGCCCCGAGGGGGCACAACCCACCAGGGCACTCCTTGGCCCCCAGGCGCGCCCCGGTGGGTTGTGCCCACCTCGGTGCCCCCCCCCCCGCACTACCTCTTCGCCCTATAAACTGTCAAATATTCCAAAAGACCTCGCGGAGACCCTAGATCAGAAGTTCCGCTGCCGCAAGCCTCGGTAGCCACGAGAAACAAATCTAGACCCCGTTCCGGCACTCCGCCGGAGGGGGAATCATTACCGGTGGCCATCTTCATCATCCCGGCGGCCACCATGATGAGAAGGGAGTAGTCCACGCTCAGGGATGAGGGTTTGTACCATTAGCTATGTGTTTAATCTCTCTCCCTCTCTCTCGTGTTCTTGAGATCACGCGATCTTGATGTACCGTGGCTTTGTTAATATAGTTGGATCATATGGTGTTTTCCCCTCTATCTTGTTGTGATGAATTGAGTTTTCCCTTTGGGATTTCATTTTATCGGATTGAATACTTTTATGGATTTGAGAACACTTTATGTATGTATTGCTATGAATACCCGCGGTGACAATGGGGTATCGTATTGATTCACTTGATATATGTTTTGGCACTCAACTCACGGATTCCCGAGGTGACATTGGGGTAATCTATGCATAGGGGTTGATGCACGTTCTTATCTTTGTTTCTCCGGTAGAAATCTTGGGGCACTCTTTGAGGTTCTTTGTGTTGGATTCAGTATTATGAATCTGAAATTATTTGGTGTTATTTTAGTATGAACTCTTGGAAAGATCGATCGGAAAGAATAGCTTCGAGCTGGTTTCGTACCCTACAGACAATTTCTTCTTATGTTCTCCGCTAGATAGGAACTTTGGAGGGATTCTTCATCGCACTTTGAGGAATGGTAATATGATCCAATTATATTAGCATTGTTGAGAGATTGCACTAGCGAAAGTACGGACCCTAGGCCTCATTTTCAAGCATTGCAATACCGTTTGTGCTCTGTTTTATCAATTGCTACCTTGTAGTTTTTTATTGTTCTTATTACAAAAATCAATATCTACTATCCATATTACACTTGTATCACCATCTCTTCGCCGAACTAGTGCACCTATACAAATTACCATTGTATTTGGTGTGTTGGGGACACAAGGGACTTTTTATTATTTGGTTGCAGGGTTGTTTGAGAGAGACCATCTTCACCCTACGCCTCCCACGGATTGATAAACCTTAGGTCATCCACTTGAGGGAAAATTGCTACTGTCCTATAAAACTATGTGCTTGGAGGCCCAACACGAGTATACAAGAACAAGTTGTGTAGTAGACATCGAGCTCTTTTCTGGTGCCATTGCCGGGGAGGTGAGTGCATGAAGGTATATCTTTAGATCTTGCAATTGAATATTTTAGTTTCTTGTTTATCACTAGTTTGGTTTATGAAAGAAAACTACAAAAAATGGAGATTGGTTTACCTCGGTTGTTCTTTATCTTTATAATGTCTATCTTGAGAATAAGGATTCCGATAGTTGTGCTCAGTTGCTACAATAAGAATTCAACAAATTTTATGGCACAAAAAAGTTGGATGACGGGCATGATTGCAATATTGCTAGTTTGAATTCTTTGAATATCCATGATGTTAATGATGATTGCATTAGTCATGATAATGATGTCTCCTATAAGAATGTCAATTTTTGCGGAGTGAATTGGGAGTGCAAATGCACACCAAAAAGGGAAGACAGATTTTGTAAGAAGCATAAATATTTAGAAACAAAAAAGTTGCAAGAGAGGCTAGATGATTGTGCTAAAAGATTTAATTTCTCTTGCCATCCTTGTGAACTTTGCAATGAACATGGTCATTTAAATCTCCAATGCAAATTGTTTCATGATCAAATTGTGTCCAAAAATTGTGATAACTTGATTACCCTTGAGCATCATATAGAGCTTAGTCTTCTTTTGGGGTATGAAGAAATCAAACCTATAACTGAGGATATTCCAAAATTTAATCTCAAGAGATTTCTTGATTTTGATCTAGAGGAAATTTATATTTTTTTGCGGTAAATTGCATTGAGAATCCTTATATTGCCAACTATCTAAAGACAAGAAAACAAATAGAATATGAAGAGAGTACTAATGAAAGGAAAAATATTTCCCAATACCCTCCTATTGTCTCTCATGACGAAATAGGTGACGAGGAGGAGCTTCCTATTCAACCAATCTAATCAATAAGAAGCTTGAATTTTTTTATTAAACCCACACATGATGTGATGAAAAAGAAGAAAAGAAGAAAGAATAGAGGTAAAAAGGTATCTCTCCCAAATAATGTTGCTCCTATTACTGTTGTGCCTCATGAAAATGAATTAAAAATAATTGTGGAAGATGATGTAGTTGATGATGATATTGCTTCTATCTCTTATGGCACAATGTGCGAGAGCACTATTGACGATGATTTTGTTATGCCTATTGCTTGTTCTGATGATTATGATTGGGAAGATAATGATACTTCTTATAATCTTGGAAATCGTTTTGGCGCAAACTTGGGAAATTATGATGATAGTAATTGTTATACCGTTGCTGCTATTCATACTATTAATGATGAGAATGATTATGCTTGTGATATGCCATGCCACAAGCTTGGGGATGCTATTATGTTTGATGAGAATGACATGTTTGCGAATTTATTTGCTGCAATTAATGTTTGTCCCAAGCTTGGGGATGCTATGTTTTAATGAAGATAATCTTTTTAGTCCCCCTACTTTGAATGATCAAATTTGCCATGATGATTGCATGCCTCCTATCTATGATGAGAACAAAGTTGCTACTTACGATGATTATTGTGATGATACTTATGTTATAAAAAGTAGTGATGATTATATTTATAAAACTTGTCATAGTTATGATTACCATTTTCCTGAACATTACTCTTTTAATGTGGAAACAATTTATAGTATTCGAGTTTCATATGATACTCCCACCATTGTGAATGAGAAGAAATTTTCTTATGTGGAGAGTAATAAAATTTCTATGCTTGTCGATCATGAAAAGAATGCTTTATGTAATGGTTATATTGATGAATATATTCTTGATTCTACTGAAAATTATTATGAGAGAGGAACTTATGATTCATGATGCTCTTGTTATGTTTCAATCAGTATCTTTTATGCGAGCATCATTGAACTCATCATGCCTAGCTAAAAGGCATTAAAGAAAAGTGCTTGTTTGGAGACAACCCAACACTTTTACCTACTGTTTTTGTGTGTTCACATGATTAGGCAACTGTAGTAATCATGTTTTATAGCTTTTGTTTCAATAAAGTGCCAAGTAAAGCTTTTGGGATAGTGTGGATGATAGTTGACTTGAATCTGTGCAAAAACAGAAACCTTTGCGCTCAGTCCAGGAATTTTGAAAATTTACTGGAAATTGCTTTAGATCTGAATTTTTTGGAGGTGATAGATATACAAATTCTCTACGTTTTCCTAATTTTTCAGAATTTTTGGAGTAGAAGAAGTATGGTTGGAGTACAGATTACTATAGACTGTTCTGTTTTTGACAGATTTTGTTTTCAATGCATAGTTTGCTTGTTTCCTAGTTTCTATGGCTTATATTGCTCAATATAAATTATGAAAATGATATGATACAGTAGGCATTGTGTGATAAAAAAATTATGAATCTTGTCTTTGACAGTAACAAAGTGAAATGGTTTGCTCTTTATCATACTAACCTATCTCACAAAGTTCCGTTAAGTTTTGTGTGATTGAAGCTTTCAAGTTTTGGGTGAGATGTCGATATGAGGTGAATAAGGAGTGACAAGATCCTAAGCTTGGGGATGCCCAAGGCACCCCAATTTAATATTCAAGGAATATCCAAGCAACTAAGCTTGGGGATGCCCCGGAAGGCATCCCCTCTTTCGTCTCCAACATTATTGGTAACCTCACTTGGAGCTATATTTTCATTCATCACATGATATGAGTTTTACTTGGACCATCATTTTATTTTTTTAGGATTTTCTTGTTGTTATTTAGAATAATGTTTTGCATCTTTTATTTCAATAAAAATGTCATGTATGGCCTTTACCATGCTTATTTTGCAAGTCTATATGTGGCTGTTTGAAAACAGAAAGTTTATCATTGTTGCAAAATTTCCCGAGAAAGGTCAGAATGTGATAAAATGTTGAATTTTTTTGAACAATAATATATGATAAATTTTCTACAGCGTGTTAAATTTTCAGAATTTTTGGAGTTAAAGAAGTATTGATATTCATGCATTCTTTACAGACTGTACTGTTTTGACAGATTGCTGTTATGTTTGCATTGTTTGCATATGTTTGCTTGTTTAATGATTCTATTTGAGGATAGGACTATTAAATATGCAGAGGCATTTAGTATGCAATGTTGGTAGAGAATGATAAGGTTGTTGCATTGATTTATACTAACTTATCTCATGAGTTCTTGTTGAGTTTTGTGTGGATGAAGTTTTTACGATTTAGAGAAACCGTGATATAAAATGAATTAAGGAGACACAAAAGCTCAAGCTTGGGGATGCCCGGTAGGCATCCCACCTTTCTTCATCAACAATTATTAGTTAGTATCGGTTGATCCTAAGTTTTTGCTTTTTCACTTGATGTGTGCTATTGTTGGGATGTCATTTTATTTTGTTTTGCTTGCTATTTTAATAAAATACTTAGATCTGGAAGTTTTAAATAAGAGAGAGTCCTCGCATAGCTATCTATTTACTTAACTACTCGATTGATCTTCACTTATATCTTTTTGGAGTAGCTTGTCATTTGCTTTTGTGCTTCACTTATATCCTATGAGTAAATTGTTGAATAAATTGAATATAATGAAGCTGAAATTATATGTTCATGTCATGCCTAGTGGTAGCTTCACATTGGGTTTAGAAAGTGAAATATTTTGAAGCTTGACAATCACAATATTGGTCATGCAAGCAATTCATGAATGATTAGTAGAAGGAAGAGAACTTTCACATGCAAATACACTATCTTGGAAATCTTTTGCGATTGTGAGCCCCCATCAAAATATTATATGCGCAAATTGTTGACATTGGATAAGGAAGACAACTTAATGATTTATGTTTGTTCATATTCACATAGAAGTTATATTGTCATAGATCCTTCAACATGTGGTGCTTGCCCCCCCCCCATCTTTAGGCAAAAATTCTGCACCAGGTAGAGATACTACTTGTGCATCCAAAAACCCTTAAACCCAAATCTTATTTTCATGAGTCCACCATACCTACCTAAGGATTGTGTAAGATCCTTCAAGTAAGTTGTCATCGGTCCAATAAGGCAATAAAAATTCCTTCTAAAAGTGTTAGATCATTTAGTGTAAGAGAAAATTGAGTGTTGTACGAACTTGTATAATAAGGGGCAATAGAACGTGATGTTCTTTTGCACTAAGGAATTGAGCATACAAACAAAAAGCGCATGGCAACCTCTGCTTCCCTCTGCGAAGGGCCTACCTTTTACTTTTATGTATTTACTTTCATGCAAGAGTCAAAGTTTTTCTCTCTATTCCTTTTCATTTTTCTCTTTTGGCAAGCATCATGTGGTGAGGAAAGATCTAGGCACATATATCCAGTTGGATATGGGTAGCATGAGTTATTATTGTTGACATCACCCTTGAGGTGAATACGTTGGGAGGCGAAATTATAAGCCCCTATCTTTCTATGTGTCCGGTTGAAATGTTTTGCTCATGTGTATGCGGTGAGTGTTAGCAATCATAGAAGACTATATGATGGTTGAGTATGTGGAGCTCTTAATTAGACTCTATTGAATAAGTTGAATTGCAATTTTTTGGTGACTAAGAATATAGGTTGTTGAGTTTCAAGAGAATTCATTGTTTGAACCTTAACATGTGAATTGGTTGCTACTTTGTCATGATAGTCTGATGAGAAAGAATTGTTGTTATGATGCTAGGAAAAGTGATTGAAATTATCATTGATCCAACTTGTGCACTTTGCTAGCATTCACACTTCATAAATTATTTATTTTATCATTTACCTACTTGAGGACGAGTAGGAATTAAGCTTGGGGATGCTGATACGTCTTCAACGTATCAATAATTTATGAAGTACTAGATCATTGATGGAGCGCATTGATGCGCCCGTCTATTTTGGTGCTTAGTTGTTAGGTTAGGGATGTAATGTGATTTGTGTATATTTGCTTGCATTGTTTTGAAATATTATGATTTCCTACAATTTGAATTTTTCTTTGTTTAAAAAAATAATGGTATGTAAACGAAGAGAGGAATATGATTGTCCCTATAGCTCTTAGTATGTAGCTCATCTTCACTTGGGGAGACATTACAACTTCCATGTGAACATAAGCTTACGCATAAATGTTGGCAGCGCCATAAGTCAATCTATCCATGGTAAAAATATATATGGCTATGCACAGTTTGGTTCAAGCATACAAGCTTTTTTGCAGTTGCATACGAATATGGAACTAAACATAATATAAAATTTCAATGTATAAGGATAGAAGAAGGCAGCATGGCAGTAAATACTTCGAAAATAGATTGTATTGCAGCATAGAGCAAACTGCAGAAGATGCAGACCTCAAATAGGCACCAAAATACGTCTATAATTATGGATACATCTGACAGGATAGAGGACGGGAGAAGTAAAATCATACTATCTAAGAAAATCAAGAATCTTGATTATTACAACAAAAGCAGGGCACACTACATGCTTACATATCATATTGTTCGTGGTAACACAGATAATAGTATCTTCTAACACAAGAATGTAATTTGGACAAAAAATAGTTTCTTATACAAATTCCATTGACACTACAATATTTTCTCATTGGGGCTTAAAAACTGTTGTGCCATTTTATGTGTGAGGAACTACCTGAACCGAGCAAGAAAAGGCAACAAAAAACACAAATCACTATTCTCTTGTTCTCTGCATACATTATCTTTCTGTAGTAAATGTATCTTGTGAGAACATCATTGTTTCACCTTGTAGTGGCTGGAAGCTCTATCTATGGCGGCTGTGATACATTGATACACGCGGTTTTGCCGACCAAGCTACTGCCACAAAGAAATGACCCTCCTTGTGGCGATGCTTAGTAAGTACATCCCAATAGACAAAGAACGTAAGCAACAAAAAATTGCATCATATGTCAAGCAGCTCGTGATGGGCATAAATTTGTACAATATATGTCCCTTTCTCAACTCATTTATCTCTGAATTGCAACAATTAGGAAACAATAGTGGTAATCATAAGTATGATATATTGTAATGGTCTAAAAGTAGGATTGAACTATGGGGTGCTCTTACCTAAGTGAATCTTTGTGGGTAACAGACAATAGGAGATGGTGGAGACAATGCTACTCCACACTGTCCACGTGAATGAGACCCAGTGCCACCTCCATGAGCTGAGATGAAGATTCTACCAACAACCAATTTTCGCTTGTCTGATTCAAACAAGTGAAACCAAAGGGGAATCCTTCCAGAAAGGTGCAGCTTGGGAAATCCACATGCAGAAAATGAACAGGGAGAGGTGTTGCAGAGGAGCGTAAAGGCAGGTAAACCTAGAGAACGAGAACCTGAATTGTTTGTGAGTACAAAGAACAATATAAAAACAAATTCCAAAATTGGATGATAAATCAGGGGAACAAGGCATGTAGGAACGAACCATCACCAATGGCTGCAGCAGAGTTGTTTGCAGAATCAAGGGAAGGAGCAGATGCACTGTGGAGATTATATGGGTGCCCGTGAATTAAAGCCCAAACATGAATCGACATTCGTATAACTGACCTGTAATAATCTCCAGTTTAGCCGGTTCATCGATTACCATTAATCGGTCCTGATTAATGCCATAATGAATCGAGGGTGAGTGAAGATCAATCGACAGGCTGTTCGCTACCCAGATTGTTGTCATGTGGCGTCACCGGTCAGGACGCCATCCACTCACCCGACGATGAGCCCCATGGCGAGGCGTCGTCGGTCGCATCTGTCCGACCCCAACGCAGTCACCCCCCCCATGAAGCGCTGCCAAACGAGGAGCGAATCTCACCAGGGTCATGAGCGTTAAGGTGTTTTAGGGTTCTGTACTTTTGCGCTTGGACGGAATCCTAGTATAGGCCCAGTAAGCCCAATTAAATCTTAGATGCCCAAAAAAAGCTACTGGAGCAACGACCCGAGAAGGTCAACGCTCTTAGCGAAGCCTGTACACACGATTTAGGGCGGTTAAGAGCAAATCTGACGGCAAAGAAAGCCAAAAGGTGATGATCCAACGGCTAGAAATGCTAATAGCCTGAGAGGGCAGGAAAAGTACTCAGTTATAATGTATCTAAATTCATGCTGTTATATTATCATTCTTGGATGTTTTACAATCATTTTATAGCAACTTTATAGTATCATTTTTTCAGACTAACCTATTGACCCAGTGCCTAGTGATAGTTGCTATTTTTTGCTTTTTTAACATCACAGGAAATCAATATCAAACGGAGTCCAAACACTGCGAAACTTTTTGTGGATTTTTTATGGAGCCCAAACACCAGAAGACATCCAATGGGCTAGAGCAGCACCTGGGGGGTGCCCCGAGGGGGCACAACCCACCAGGGCGCGTCTGGGCCCCCAGGCGTGCCCCCGTGGGTTGTGCCCACCTCGGTGGGCCCCCGCACCGCCTCTTCGCCTTACAAATTGCCAAATATTCCAAAAACCCTCGCAGAGACCCTAGATAAGAAGTTCCGCTGCCGCAAGCCTCTGTAGCCATGAGAAACCAATCTAGACCCCATTTCGGCACTCCGCCGGAGGGGGAATCATCACCGGTGGCCATCTTCATCTTCCCGGCGGCCACCATGATGAGGAGGGAGTAGTCCACCCTCAGGGCTGAGGGTTTGTGCCAGTAGCTATGTGTTTAATCTCTCTCTCTCTCATGTTCTTGAGATGGCACGATCTTGATGTACCGCGGGCTTTGTTAATATAGTTGGATCATATGGTGTTTTCCCCTGTCTATCTTGTTGTGATGAATTGAGTTTTCCCTTTGAGATTTCGTTTTATCGGATTGAATACTTTTATGGATTTGAGAACACTTTATGTATGCCTTGCTATGAATACCCGTGGTGAAAATGGGGTATCGTATTGATTCACTTGAGATATGTTTTGGCACTCAACTCGCGGATTCCCAAGGTGACATTGGGGTAATCTATGCATAGGAGTTGATGCACGTTCTTGTCTTTGTTTCTCCGGTAGAAATCTTGGGGCACTCTTTGAGGTTCTTTGTGTTGGATTGAGTATTATGAATCCGAAATTATTTGGTGTTATTTTAGTATGAACTCTTAGATAGATCGATCGGAAAGAATAGCTTCGAGGTGGTTTCGTACCCTACAGACAATTTATTCTTATGTTCTCCGCTTGATAGGAACTTTGGAGTGATTCTTCATCGCACTTTGAGGGATGGTTATACTGTCGGATGTGGGGTTCCGGCAAACCCTTAAGGTTCGAACACTGGGGTGCGCGTGAAGTCTTTCCCTCCTACCGATCTACGCCTTAGCTCGCTAAGATCTCGCGGACGAACTCGACGAACTCGCAACACAGAAAGACACGAGGTTTATACTGGTTCGGGCCACCGTAGTGGTGTAATACCCTACTCCAGTGTGGTGGTGGTGGATTGCCTCTAGGGCTGATGAACAGTACAAGGGAAGAACAGCCTCCTGAGGTTGAGGTGTTCTTGTGAGTAGGCTCTCGATCGGGTTGGATCAAGCTAAGATGCGATCCCCTCCCTACTATGGTGGCTGGTCCTATTTATAGAGGCCCTGGTCCTCTTCCCAAATATCGAGCGGGAAGGGAGCCAACAATGGCGGGCAATTTGAAGGGGGACAGCTGGTACAAGCTATCCTGACAAAAGTGGTCTTCGCCTGCGAAAAGCTCTGGGGTGACGCCATCTTGGGCTCCACGATGACCTCCGCCTTGCCGTCCTCCTGGTCTTGGTCTCGTTGCACCAATATAGCAACCTTTGCCTGATGCCTCGGTACTCTTCGCCTGCGCTGCCTCCTTAGCACCAAAGAGGAAACAAGGACGCTGCGCGCGCTGGCGCCCGCCTGGTGCTGTTCGCCATGGCTCACGTCACGAGAGCCTCGTGAGGTTTGCCCCGCCTTGATATCTCTGCTCTCGTGAGCCTGCCTGGCTAGGCCACTCCAGAGGAGGTCTCGCGTCATCCGCCTCACGAGGCTTGGACCCTCGCGAGGGTCTTGGATGCCTTGTTGATGAAGATGGGTCGTACGGCCTGCTTGCTTAGCCATGCTGTGGGCCGCAGGCAGGCAAGTCTAGGGACCCCCGTCCCCAGAACGCCGACAGTAGCCCCCGGGCCCAAGGTGTGCTCGGGCTTGGCTTCGCAGCGAAGCCAAGGGTCAAGTTCGGAGCACCGCGGGCCCCAAAAGCCTGCGGCCTCGTATGACGCGTGGTGGTTGATTGGACATGGGCGTCTCCGCTTCCCCACGCAGCCTCGGCAACTGCATGAATTGACAAGTCCCTGTGACATGCAAGGAAAACTATAATTACCTGCGATCGTGGGAGACGCCGGTTGGCCTTCTCTCGCTATAAATGGGGAGGGGGCGGAGCCCCCGTTTCCCATCTCTTCCTCACTTGCTTGCTTCTTTGCTCCATTTCTTGCAGTGCCACCGATGGCGCCACGAAGGAAGTTCTCTGCCGCCGAGAAGGGAAAGGCCCCTCGCGAGGGCCCTGGTTCCCCAGCGCCCAAGCGCGGCCGCGGCCGTCCACGCAAGCACGCCGCGACCCCCGCCGTAGCCCACCGTCGAGGTGGCGCCGCGGCACGCGGAGGGGACTGTCCCATCCATGGTGGTCCAGCTGATGAGGGGAGGCGCGCGATGGTGGCGCGGCCTCCCCGCCCGCGCTTCCAATCGGCAGAGGTGTCGCCGGAGTTCGTCGTCTGGTCGGAGAACCCGGCCGGCAACTGGCTCCAACTTCCGCGCTTCTTCGTCGGCGAACTGCCGGCCTCTGGTCCGGGCGGACTTTGGCTGCAGGCGGATGGCTGCTGTAGCAAGGCCTCTAGGGTTGCGGTCGAGAGTTCCGCCGCGGGCAACATAGCCCTGGCCCGCGGCTGGCAGACATTCGCCCGCGTGCGCGGCCTGGGCAGGCGGTGCACCCTCCACTTCAGGTTCGATGGTGGATCGACCCTCCATGTGAGGGTGTTTGGGGAAGATGGTCGCCGCGTCGGGTGCTGCCCGGGGGCGAACAACGGCGAGGAGGTGCTCGGCCTTGGTGACGGCCGTGACGAGGATGAGGGCGAGCCTGCCCTCGGCGGCGACCGCATCTCTTCCAGCTACGGCAGCTCTTCCTCCGGTGACAGCTCCAGCAGTGGCGGCTACGACCAGCCGCCGCGCCACCGCGCCCGCTTCGAAGGAGGCAGCGGGTCACCTCGCCGCCGCGCCTCCGTGAAGCGCGAGGAGGGGTCTGGCTAGGCTTGGGGCGTCGCCAAGGGCCTGCCTCCGCGGATTGCTGCAACGCTGCTTTGTTTAGCATTTTCCTTTTTTCCTGCATCAGAAAATGAAACCAGTATGGGCCCAGAGGGGCGTGTATCGAACTGTGGTTCTTTGGTTAATGCACTGTGTGTGTTATTCCCATGCCGTGTTGTTATTTTGCGCAAAGATAACTTAACCTGGCGCGTTTGGGACGCCCTTTCCCTCACGAGGTGTCTGCGTTTGCTCAGAAACTGCAAAAAAATCGTTAGGGGGTGCGCTAGAGGATTTGCCGTCCACCCAAGCCTTGACTTGGCGCCTTGTATCGCGGTACCCGAGGGGCACGGATTAGGAGAGATGTGCTAGCTTCCAGGCTCGAACGAGGGTGGCTCGCGAGAAGGCAGGGAGAAGAAAAATGCTCGCGAGGGCAGCTGCCTAGCCCCCTCGTGAGGTATGCGAGAGAGAGAAGATGAGCAAACCAGAGCTGAAAAATGTGGTAAAAGGCTAAGGAACCAAATCAGCAACGAACACCAAGAGAAACTCCAATTAAGGAAAAGCGAGCCAACTACGGAAAGCAAAGGAAAAGCCGCGTCCGGCAGCTAATCTAGTCTTCAAGTCTTCTCACCAGCGCGGAGCTAAGTGCTGTCCACTAGGCGTGGGAGGGAGCCCCAGGGCCTGAGGCCGACGCTCCTGAGACTCCGGGGCATGTACAACCCCACTCATTATTATGTGAGAGTGTCACGGGCGGTGATTCTTCATAGGCACCGGGCCTTCTTCACAGGCTCTGGGCCTTTCTTCTCAGGCTCTGGGCCTTGCTTCTCAGGCTCTGGGCCTTGCTTCTCAGGCTCTGGGCCTTACTTCTCAGGCTCTGGGCCTTGCTTCTCAGGCTCTGGGCCTTGCTTCATGGATAGAACTTCCGGAGGTGTTGGATGTTCCAGGCGTTCTGGATGGGTATCCCGTCCCACGTCTCTAGGCGCGCTGCACCCGGCCTGGAGACATGGACGACCCTGAACGGGCCCTCCCACATGGGCGAAAGCTTGTGCAGCCCTTCTCCGGAGAGGACCCGCCTCAGGACGAGGTCGCCCACCTCGAGCGTCCTGGAGCGGATGTTGCGGCAGTGGTACCGCCACAGCGCTTGTTGGTACCTGGCCGCCCTCAATGCGGCTTCGCGTCGGTGTTCCTCCCCCAGCACGAGATCCATCCCCCGCATGGCATCCTGCTGCGTTTCGTCGAACGCCAGGACCCGCGCGGAGTGATGCTTGACCTCATGAGGGAGGACTGCTTCGGCTCCGTAGACGAGGAAGAACGGAGTCTCGCCCGTTGGCTTGGTAGCGGTGGTACGGATGGACCACATCACGGACTGGAGCTCGTCGTGCCAGCACCTGCCGCAGGCCTCCAGCTTCCTCTCGAAGGTCCTGGTCTTGAGGCCCCTCAGGACCTCAGTGTTGGCGCGCTCAGCCTGACCATTGCTCCTGGGGTGGGCCACCGAAGCGTAGCAGATCTGTGTTCCAACGTTAGCACAGTAGGTTTTGAAGAGGTTACTAGTAAACTGCGAGCCGTTATCTGTGATGATGTGGTTGGGGACCCCGAAGCGGCTCGCGAGGCCCTTGATGAACTTGACGGCAGAGCCGGCTGGAATGGTACAGACGGCTTCCACTTCCGCCCACTTGGTGAACTTGTCGATGGCGACGTAGAGATAGCGGTAGCCCCCTGGCGCCCGTGGGAACGGGCCTAAGATGTCCAGCCCCCAGACTGCGAACGGCCATGTGAGAGGGATGGTTTGGAGGCCCTGGGCAGGCTGATGGATTTGTTTGGCATGGAATTGGCAAGCTTCGCGGGACTTCACCAGCTCGGCTGCGTCGTTGAGCGATGTAGGCCAATAGAATCCACTGCGGAACACCTTGCCGATGAGGATCCGTGACGACAAGTGATGCCCACAGTCCCCGCCGTGTATGTCAATCAGCAGCTCCCTTCCTTGATCGCTGGAGATGTAGCGCAGCGTGACGTCGTTCGGCCGTTTCCTGTACAACTCGGCCTCTTGAATGCAGTATGCCGTGGCTTGCCGGGCCACGCGCTCCGCATCCTCTTCCTTCTCTGGCAGCGTCCCGTGCATCAGGTACTCTTTGAATTCCTTGGTCCAGCACTCCTCCTGGGGCTCGAGCACCAAGAGCAGCCGGGCTCCTGAGGTCGGTCCACAGGCTGGGGCTCTCGTGGCCGGGGGCTGTGGGAGCTCCTCCCGAGGCTGAGTCGTGCTTGAAAGAGGTGGCGTAGCTGATGGCTTGAAGAGCCGCTCTTCGAAGACGCCGGGCTCTTGGGGTTGCCTCTTGGATGCTCTCCTAGCGATGTCGTCGGCTTCCTTGTTGGTGCCCCGGGGCACGTGCTACAGCTCCAGGCCCGAGAACTGCTTTTCCATCTTGCGCACCTCCGCAAGGTAGGCCTCCATGTGCTCGTACTTCGGCTCGTACACCTTGTTGGAGAAGTTGACGAGGAGCTGCGAGTCGCCTTTGACGGTGAGGCGCTTCACCCCTAGAGCCGCCGCAGCCTTCAGGCCAGCTATGAGGCCTTCGTATTCTGTGATATTGTTGGAGACCTTCTCGCTGTGCTGGAAGCAGAGTTGCACGGTGTAGTAAAGCTTGTCCTGAGTGGGCGAGATGAGCACTGCTCCAGCCCCCGCACCCTGGTGCGCGAAGGCGCCATCGAAATACATGACCCAGCCGTCTGGTGCCTCGCTTCCTGGGGAGGTGGACCGGTCTTCTCCTTCCTCAAGAGCCGGGGGCATCTGTCCATTCTGCCACAAAATCGGCGAGCGCGGCTCCCTTGATGACCCTGGTAGTGCTGAACTCCAACTGGAATGCTTGCAGCTAGATGTTCCATTCACCGACCCTTCCGGCTGAGTTAGGGCTCTTGAGTACCCTCTCCAATGGGTAAGCTGAGACGACCTTGATGGGGTGGCCCTGGAAGTAGTGCCGCAGCTTGCACGAGGCAACCAAGAGTGCGAGCAGGAGCTTTTGCGGCATGGGGTAGCGCGCCCTCGCGTCCCACAGTATGGTGCTGACGAAGTACACCGGGTGCTCGACGAGGGCTGGCACACTGTCGAGGCTTGGGTCCTGCGGAGATTGTGGCATATCCTGAGGTGGTGGGTTTCCTGAGACTTGACAGTCCTCAGGAGATTCTGCGATGTTGCCCTACCGAGCTTGGTCTTCCGCCGCTGATGGCTTTGCTGCGCCTTCCTGGCCCTGCGCTGCATCAGCTCTGGCTTGGCACGGCACACCCTTGTCTTGGCGCTCCTCCCGAACCGCCACCAGCGCCGCGCTGGCGGAGTACGGGGTGGCGCCAAGGTAGAGTACCAGAGGCTCGAGAGGTCGCGGTGCCACCATCACCGGGGGGCTGGTGAGGTATTTCTTGAGGTCTTGGAAGGCCCGGTCGGCCTCCGGGGTCCACTCGCATGGGCCCTTCTTCTTCATGAGCTTAAAGAAGGGTAAGGCGCGCTCGCCTAGCTTGGAGATGAATCGCCCCAACGCGGTCACCCGCCCTGCTAGCTTCTGCATCTCCTTGAGGGTCTGCGGCGGGCTCATGTCTTCGATGGCCTTGATCTTCTCCGGGTTCACCTCGATCCCTCTGTGGGATACGAGGAACCCTAGTAGCTTGCCGGAAGGGACGCCAAACACGCACTTCTTCGGGTTAAGCCTCAAGTTCACTTGGCGCAAGCTCTCGAAGGTCTCCTCCAAGTCTTGAATCAACGTCCTTGCCTCGCGAGATTTGACCACTATGTCGTCGACATAAGCCTCTGTGTTCCTCCCGAGCTGCCGCCCCAGGGCGATGTGCATCAACCGCTGGAAGGTGGCGCCTGCGTTGCACAGCCCGAAGGGCATACAGGTGTAGCAGTACACCCCACATGGTGTTAGGAAAGCTGTCTTCTCCACATCTTCCACCGCCATCTTGATCTGATGATACCCCGAGAACGCGTCCAGGAAGCACAGCAAGTCGCACTCAGCGGTAGAGTAGACGATTTGGTCGATGCGCGGGAGCGGGAACGGATCTTAGGGGAAGGCTTTGTTGAGGTTGGTGAGGTCGACGCACATCCGCTCCTTCCCGCCTTTCTTTGGCACAACGACAGGGTTTGCCAGCCATTCAGGATACCAAACTTCCCGAATGGCGCCTGCCGCCTCCAGTTTGTGTGTCTCTTGGACGATGAAGGCCTGCTTCTCAGTGGACTGCCGTCTGGCTCGCTGCTTCACGGGGCGTATGTTGGGGCATACCCTTAGATGATGCTGGATCACCTCTCTCAGGACCCCTACCAGCTGATTGGGCTCCCACGCGAATATTTCCTAGTTCGCGCGCAAGAACCTCACCAAGGCTTCTTCTTGTCCCGGGTCAAGGCCGGCTCCTATGGTGAAGGTGGCCCCCGAAGACCTGTCCTCGTTGACCGGCACCTGCTTGGTTTCCACCTTGTCTTGGGTGAACAACTGCTTCTTCTTGGTAGGCGCGGCCTCCTTGGCCTCGTGAGTACCGCCGCCGGTCGGCTGTGCCGCCGCCGCGGTCTTGAAGGTGAGCCTAAGCGCCGTCACGGCCTCCTTAGTGTCCCCCTTGATGGTGAGGACGCCCTTGCTTCCTGGGATCTTCATGAGGTTGTAGGCCGGATGGGTCGCCGCCATGAACTGAGCGAGAGCTGGGTACCCGAGGATGGCGTTGTATGGGAGACCGATGCGGGCGATGTCGAAGTCCACCAGCTCAGTGCGGTAATTGTCGCATGTGCCGAAAGTGACAGGGAGGCGGATCTACCCCAGAGAGTGGGCAGCTCCACCACCTACTCCCAAAAAGGCTTGCTGAGGTCGAGCCGCTCGGGCGACACGTGGAGAAGGCTGAAGGCTTCTACGGAGAGCAAGTTGAGGCCGGCACCACCGTCAATGAGGGTCTTGGTGACGGCCACGTTGCAGATGGTGGGCGTGCAGAGCATTGGGAGCATGCCGGAGCCGGCGGTGGAGTCGGGGTGGTCTTCCGAGCCGAAGGTGAGGTCGGCCTCCGGCGCAGCCCAACCCGGCGGAGCCCCCGGGCGCTTGGAGGCTGCCCCAATCTGACGGAAGAAAGGTTTGATGTGGCGATCTGAATGCGGTGCTTGAGAGCCACCCAGCAGTGTCGCGACTGCGTGGTGCGCCGGCACCGCGTAGCGCGCGGTGAAGAGGTTGTGGAGTTCCCCCAGGACGCCACCATGGACCCCGGGAGGTGTAGCAGCCAGGCGCGTGGCTCGCCGGCGAGGGCCATGGGGAACCAGTTGGCCATGATCTTGTCGTCACCTCCGGCCTCGAGGACGGCCTCCTCATATGCCTCTAGGAACGGCGCCGGGTCTGCCGCGCCGTCGTAACGCGGCGGCATCTCCGGCTTGAACTTGGTTGGCCACTGCACTCGCCGCAGGGCGGGGGCCAGGGCTCGGTACCCAGACTCCCTGCTACTGGTGTCGGTCGTAGAGGTGGGTGGCGGGGCACCTGCCATGGGAGCGAAGCGCGGCGGCACGAGGCGCAGGTTGGTGGAGAGGAGCTCCGGCGCACCCCTACCTGGCGCGCCAAATGTCGGATGTGGGGTTCCGGCAAACCCTTAAGGTTCGAACACTGGGGTGCGCGCGAAGTCTTTCCCTCGTACCGATCTATGCCCTAGCTCGCTAAGATCTTGCAGACGAACTCGACGAACTCGCAACACAGAAAGACACGAGGTTTATACTGGTTCGGGCCACCATTGTGGTGTAATACCCTACTCCAGTGTGGTGGTGGTGGATTGCCTCTAGGGCTGATGAACAGTACAAGGGAAGAACAGCCTCCTGAGGTTGAGGTGTTCTTGTGAGTAGGCTCTCGATCGGGTTGGATGAAGCTAAGATGCGATCCCCTCCCTACTATGGTGGCTAGTCCTATTTATAGAGCCCTGGTCCTCTTCCCAAATATCGAGCGGGAAGGGAGCCAACAACGGCGGGTAATTTGAATGGGGGCAGCTGGGGTGACGCCGTCTTGGGCTCCACGATGACCTCCGCCTTGCCGTCCTCCCGGTCTTGGTCTCGTTGCACCAATATAGCAACCTTTGCCTGATGCCTCGGTACTCTTCGCCTGCGCTGGCCTCCTTAGCACCAAAGAGAAAACAAGGATGCTGCACGCGCTGGCGCCCGCCTGGTGCCGTTCGTCATGGCTCACGCCACGAGAGCCTCGTGAGGTTTGCCCCGCCTTTATATCTCCGCTCCTCGTGAGCCTGCCTGGCTAGGCCACTCCAGAGGAGGTCTCGCGTCGTCCGCCTCGCGAGGCTTGGACCCTCGCGAGGGTCTTGGATGCCTTGTTGATGAAGATGGACCGTACGGCCTGCTTGCTTAGCCATGTTGTGGGCCGCAGGCACGCAAGTCTGGGGACCCCCGTCCCCAGAATGCCGACATATACGATCCAATTATATTAGCATTGTTGAGAGATTGCACTAGCGAAAGTACGGACCCTAGGCCTCATTTTCAAGCATCGCAATACCGTTTATGCTCCGTTTTATCAATTGCTACCTTGCTGTTTTTTATTGTTCTTATTACAAAAATCAATATCTACTATCCATATTACACTTGTATCACCATCTCTTCGCCGAACTAGTGCACCTATACAAATTACCATTGTATTTGGTGTGTTGGGGACACAAGAGACTTTTTATTATTTGGATGCAGGGTTGTTTGAGAGAGACCATCTTCATCCTACGCCTCCCACGGATAGATAAACCTTAGGTCATCCACTTGAGGAAAAATTGCTACTATCCTAAAAAACTATGCGCTTGGAGGCCCAACACGAGTCTACAAGAACAAGTTGTGTAGTAGACATCAAAGAGGTCGTCGCTGTTGGGGAGTAGAGGCGGTCATCACCGAAGTCGTGCGGTTTGGCCAGAACCTGAAGGCAATGGCGCCAACGATTCGGGTGGAGGAGAGCTTCCTGCACGGCAGTGGCTCTGTTGCCTTGGATCTCTCCGCTCAGCAAACCCCGGTTAAGTGACCTCGGCACGCACGCGTGGCGGCGGCGCCAGGCACGACGGCGACGCAAGCAAGACATCTGGAGCAAACAGCGGCGACGGCGGCGCAGCGCCATGGTGGGATTTCATTTGCGTTTTCTTTCCTTTTGACGTGACGCGGATGCTAGGGCCGGAAGTTTTCCTCCAGTGGGAGAGTTTTCGTCTGACAGTTAAAATTGCTAAAGGCACTTTTGGTGAGGGTTAGTTTTAATATGATTGTTAGATATAATTAAGTGAGTCTGATTGTGAGGCTGTAATTGGTTGGGGTTGTTATGTGTAGGTTAGGCCAGGTGTACTTAGTGATGAATATGTTTGCTTATTTAATACTCCATTCTTCCCAAAATAAGTGTCTTAACCTTAGTACAATTTTATACTAAAGCTAGTATAAAGTTGAGACACTTATTTTGGGACAGAGGGAGTGTATAGATATAGATTAATCTGCGTGAGGATGGAGGGAACGAAAAAGGGGGCCGGACATATGGTGGGCGCGGGCCAAAATTCGCAGCTCCCCGCGAAAAATCTAGGATGGTCCATTTTACAGGACCTATGTGAGACGGTTTTTCCATCTCGGTCCCATAAAACGACAGCAATTTTTTAGGAAGGGCCATCTTCGAGGATCGACTAGAGATGCTCTTAAATATTACTAGAGTTCGATGGGGAAGAGAGAGATGGCCATACCTCCATGGCAGCGAGATAGTAGCAGCACGAGAGACAAAGGCGACAGAAAAAATGCTTGCGATAACAATCAGGAGAGGACCCCTTGCACGTGCAAGTGCAGATGCGAGCCTGACTTGAGGAAAACCTGATTCATGTGTTTCCTCTCAGCTTGCTGGTAGCCTATTTTGTATCGATCAGTTTAGGCATAGTTAAACCTGCAGCCTATCAAACATCCAGAAATTTGCATGGTGGGTGCAAGCGAGATGGAGCAGACAGAATAAGATCTAGACCAAACCCCATCATTTTATCCTTAGTAGCAACAACACAACACGTGCCTTCGCCCCTCCTGTCACAGGGCAACATCACCGCAAGGTTGAACCCACTATTATGCACCACTCCCTCCAAAAATCTACTCATCTAATTGGCCAAAGAAGACTCGTATATCGGAAAGCATACATAGCTATAAATTACATAAGAGAGAAACTTCAAGAGATTCAAAATATATTAATAATCTGATCATAAACCCACAATTCATCGGATCTCAACAAACACACACCGCAAAATATTACATCATATTGATCTTAGAGAAGTGTATTGAAGATCAAAAGAGAGAGAGAAAGCCCTCTAGCTACGACTATGGACCCGGAGGTCCTAAGGGAACTACTCACACATCATCATCGAGACATCAAGGTTCATGAAGATGGCCTCCCCAATGATTCCCCCTCTGATAGAGCACCAGAATAGGGCTCTAGATGGGATCGCTTCAGAACAGAGGCTTGTGGCGGCGTTAAATTCTTAATATTTGGGAATTAATAGGCCAGGAATTAGGGAAAACGGAGCACAAGGGGCCCACAAGACAGAGTGTCATGCCCTACCCCCCAGAGCATGCCCCATCCTTGTGAGGCCCTCGTGGGTCTTCTCTTCCTCCCTCGGAGCTTCTAGGGTCTCTTATTGTCCAGGAAAATCATAAAAAAGTTTCGTCATGTTTGAACTTCTGTAGGTATGGATTTTCTGGATAACCAAAAGCATGGAAAAAACAAAAACTGGCACTGGGCACTAAATTAATAGGTTAGTCTAGAAAAATAATATAAAATGACATACAAAAGTGATAATATAATATCATTTAACAATAAAAATTTATAGATACGTTTGGGACGTATCAGCATCCCCAAGCTTAATTCCTACTCGTCCTCGAGTAGGTAAATGATAATAAAAGAAATTTTTATGTTGAATACTACCTAACATATTCTTGATCAAATGATGTAATCATGGTATGAATATTGAGATACGAGTGATTCAAGGCAATAGTTCATCAGTTTGACATAGAAACAATAATACATAAACATGCAAAAACAATCATTGCCTTTGAAAAATAAAGATTAAAGAACATGATCTCCACACACTTGATCATGATAAGCATGTCACGCTTAGTCTTCCTAGCATAGAGGTATCTAATTAAGAACAAATCCCGGCGCCAAACCAAGCAATTAAATCATACTTTATCTCGCTTTAGCTTTTGAAACTTTCACACAATACTTAAGCGTGATCCAAGGCCTTAGCACTTTGGATAGCAAAGAGAATGATCGTAGGGCTTTATAAGGGAAGCCAAAAGGTATAAGAAAGTCTCACAACAACTAGGCTTGACTGTTAGGAAATGGAGAGTCCTTACAATCGGCATTAATGCGAGGAGTAGGGATTGCCATGCAACAGATGCACTAGAGCTATAACTGTATGAAAGCTCTCTATACGAAACTAAGTGGGTGTGCATCCAACTTACTTGCTCATGAGGACCTCAAACATTTTGAGGAAGCTCTTCATCGGAATATGCAATTCAAGTTATATAATGTAAAAATCCCACTAGTATATGAAAATGAAGATCATGAAAACTCTCTATATGAAATGCATGCTGCTACTTTGAATCACAAGTGTGGTAAGAGGATAGTAGTCTGCCTTCTCTTTTTTTCTTTTTTTTCTCCTTTCCTTTTCCCTTTTCCATTTTTTGAATGGCCTCACATACCTCATAACCTCTTTTTCGAGGAATCATAAGTATCCTCTAATTCATATCCTCACGGGTAGGGGCACACTCTAATAATAATGATCATCACACTTTATTTTGCTTACAACTCATAAACATATGAACAACATAATGACCAAAAATGAATGCCTCTGGCAGTGTACCAGGATGTGGAATGATCTAGCGTAACATGTATTATAATGATGAAAGGTGACTTTGCCACATACTCCCTCTGTTCCTTTATATAAGGTGTATTTGTTTTTTCAAAAGTCAAATGAGTGCAAGTTTGACCAAGTTTTGAGAAAAATATGTCACTATCCACAATATGAAATTTATATCATTTGATTGATCATGAAAGGTAGTTTCATATTTTATCTATTAGGTATTGTAGATGTTTCTATTTTGTTCAATAACCTTGGTCAAACTTTCAAATGGGTCGACTTGCACGGAAACCAATACACCTTATATTCTGGATCGGAGGGAGTATATCATACCAGCTCTATATGATCATACGAAGTAAAATGACAATGAATGCTCGAGTCATGTGAATAGTATAATGGAAGTTGCATGGCAATATATCTCAGAGTGGCTATGTCGGAGGGATTGACCATGCGTAGCCTCATCGGCACCCCATAGTGTTTCAAGACATCGGGGCTAGCTGCGCCCCTCAAACTTTCCGGGCCAAAGGCCGACCCCTTGGGTCGGCTGGTCCAACAGGCCGGCTGCCAGAGGACGGCATGCTCCCAACGGGCGGCCCTAGGGGGCCGACATCTAGCAGGCAGCCCTGCGCCCCCTCGAAGTTTACCCACTTTACTATAACAAGACGGGCGTGGCTACAGTATGACCTGCCACCCCCGAATCCAGGGCGAACGTGGCCACAGTGCAGGTGTACTAAGCAGACATCCCTCGCCCGGCGCGGCACTGTTGACACGCCGCCCATGACGCAACCTACGTCAGCAGGAGCCATGCTCCCACGACGAGCGGTCGGCATAGCCCGCAGGCGGTGGGCCCTACCTGCCCCGCGAACCACCAGAAGACGGCGAACGCTGAGCAGAAGGCCTCGAGGGTGGGCCAACTCCTAGCAGGCGACCCTCCCTCCCCTCAGAGTCTGCGCATCATTAATCTGATGGGATGGAGCATGGCTACAGTGAGCGCCCACCAGGCGGCGGGACTGTAACCATGCGCCCCCCAACAAAGCCTCCGTCACCAAGGGCGGGGCTACAGTAGAAAGCAATCAGCCTGGCCCGCAAGCGACGGGCCCTACCGATCGGCCGACTTCACGGCAGCCGGTGGGACCCACCAAGCGGTGGGCCCCAGTAGCCGGCGGAGAAGCCGGCGCCCAGAGACACTGACAGCCGGGTCCTACACCTGGCCGGATTACCATTGTACCCCTGGGGGTAGGCCTATATACACCCCCCAGGCTCACCCATGCAAAGGGTTCAGAACCCCAACCAACTTACACCCACATAGAGAGAGGATATAGAGCTAGCCTTGCCCTTCTTCCTCCTCTAGCAAAGCACCTCAAGGTGCACACTTGTATCTACTCTATTGACGATAGTCATCATGCGGAGACCCCGCAGAGCAGGACTAGTGGTGTTATCTCCATGGAGAGCCCCGAACCTGGGTAAGACTCGTTGGCGTTCGAGATCTAGCTCACTCCCGCTTCTAGGACCCGGCGACGTACTTCTGTCCCCATCCATGATAAGCCACCCCCTGGCATATGTCGCTAGATATCCCCGACATTTGGCACCCACCATGGGGCTCAGTGCACCGTCGGCCGGAAACACGTTCTGGACATGAACCCTCTTCCTTCCTTGCGAGCACAGCCAGCCTGGCATGCCCGATGGCGTTTGCGTCGACGCGCTTCGCAGCACAGAAGCCGCTTGCACCGCAGGCTGCCTCGCTGATCTCATCGGCGGGATCCGCCTCTCCGACGAGCCCGCGCCCGATGCGGGAGCGGCCAACTCCGAGAGCTGCCTCGTCGACCTCCTCGGCAAGCTCTGCATCGCCAACAAGCCTGCCTCCGACCTGGAGTCCGTCGGCTCCACCAACCCGCCTGTCGAGATGCTCATCGACTCTGACGCAGCATCCACTGATGCCTTCCTTGGCAACGTGGTGATCATCGACGACCCGCTCCCTCCTGCGGTCAGCAGCGCTAGCACTAGCACCATCACGAAGGTGCTGGTCACCAGCCACGACGGAGCCTCTAATGGGGCCAGCCAGGACCCGCTGCAGGCGGCAATGCGGGGTCTGTCCGCGCCCGTAGCGGCAGACGCCGATGGAGCGACGCTGGAAACATTCCGCGTCTCGCTCCTCGACAGCACCAACAAGTTGGCGGCCATGAGGCGCCTCACTCAAGCCTACCAGCGCGAGATCGACCGGGCCGTGTGTGGCACGCCGGCTGCTGGCGAACCTAGCCGGGTGGGCACGATTCGACAGCGTGGCGCGGCTATCGCCAGCATGCTAGGAGCCGAACGCCCCGTTTATGCCACCCCGATGGAGAACTTGTGCGCCGCCCAGGCGGCGGCACACGAGCTGGACCACCTAGAGGAAGACAAGCACCGCTGCATGACAGCGCGCCTCCAGCAGCTCCTCGACGCGGCTACCACGCAGCAAGAAGCCGGCCGCCGCGTGGTGGAACCCGGTGTGCAAGCTGAAGACCATCCCCCCCCCCCCCGCCATGAGCATGGGACGGCCTCCCGGTCTCCGACAGGCGGTGCTCGTGGTCGGCGAGACCAAGAGCCGGCTGCTAGCCGCAGTCGGCGCACCCACATCACGATCGAGCATGACCAAGACGGCCGCCCACGAGCAATGAAACGGCGGGACGATCGTCCGCTTCCCCCTCGCAGGGAGAGGCATGCTTCCCCACCGCCTGTTGAGCATCTGACTCTTGGAGGCCGGCTAGGCCCCTGTGAAGGAGTCGGAGAGAATGACGCCCGCCACAGGATCGACCGGCTTGCTCGGTCCCTGGCGGTAGAAGAAGAAGATGCAATCGGCCTGGCCTGTTTTGGCCCCCGCATTCGCGACGAGCCCTTCCCCAAAGGGTTCTCGCTCCCTCGAGATACTCCAAAGTACAACGGCTCTGTGAAGCCGGAGGACTGGCTGGTCGACTACTCCATGGCCGTCAGCATAGCAAACAGCAACAAGCGCGTTGCTGTGAAATACGTCCTGCTCATCCTCCAGGGCATGACTCGGACCTGGCTGAACAGCCTCACGCCATACAGCGTCAACAGCTGGCTGGACTTCGCCGATGTCTTCATCCGCAACTTCACCAGCACCTACAAGCGGCCACCCAAGCCCCGACAGCTCTCCATGTGCATCCAAGGCCTGACTGAGTCCACCCGCGACTACCTGACGCGCTGGGCCAAGCTGCGCGACTCCTGCGAAGGGGTGCACAAGGTGCAGACCATCAAGTACTTCACCACCGGGTGCATAGAGGGCACCTTGCTCAAGCACCGACTCCTGTGTGACGAGCCAACCTCCCTAGATGAGCTCCTGATCGTGGCGGACAAGTACGTCACTGCCGACTCCTCGATGAAGTCAGAGATCCGGGTGGACGCCTCCGGGAAGGTGCTCCCGCCGGCTCCTCAAACACTGGCTGGTGATTCCAGCCGGCGACAATAGCTGAACGACAACAAGCGCAAGGCCCAGCAGCTGCCTTCCAGCAGCCGGCAGGAGGCAACAGTTGAAGACCAGCAGCCGGAGGGTCAGCCAGGCCCCAAGCATTAGAAGGGCGACAAGCCTGCTTGGTTGCCCACCTTCTCCTTCGAGCAAACCCTTGACGCTCCCTGCAAATTCCACAACGGCGCGAAGCCGTCTAACCACACCACCCGGAAATGCCATTGGCTCACTCGAATCGCCAAGGGCGAGGGCTTACCTCCTCCGCCTGCCGGCTCGCCGACTCCGCCTCCACAGCAGCCGACGGCCCGTCTAGCCGGCGCGCTCCAGGACAAGTTCCCCGAAGCAAACGCCACGTCGTTGTCTTCAGAAACATGGTCGACGACAGGCACAACTGGCGCCAGCAGCACCGCGAGGTGAATGCTCTCGCTTCTGAAGTCCCAGAGTTCATGCACTGGTCTAAGAGGCCCATCAGCTAGAGCCGTGCTGACTAGCCGGCCATGATGCCTTCACCGGGTTCCTATGCCATGGTGTTGGACTCCACCTTCTCCACGGAGAGGCGGGCCTCCGCTTCTCCCGGGTCCTGATAGACGGTGGTAGCAGCATCAACATCCTCTACCGCGACACCATGGAGAAGTTGAGCATCAAGGAGAAGCAGCTCCAGCCCAGTCGAAATGTCTTCCACGGCATTGTACCCGGATTTTCCTGCTCCCCAATCGGCAAGATCGAGATAGACGTCATGTTCGGAGACAAAGATCACTTCTGCCGTGAGCCAATCTGGTTCGAGGTGGTTGACCTGGACAACCCCTACCACGCGCTCTTGGGCCGGCCTGCGCTGGCGACTCCTTGATCGAGATCCGGACATGTCGCTTGATACCAAGGAGTCGGAGGCCCAGGGCTCCTTCCAGCCGGCCAAAGAAACCAAGAAGATCCCCTTGGACCCGGAGCACCCGGGAAGGCACGCTATCCTAGGGACCAACCTTGATAGCAAATAGGAAAGTGAGCTCATCGATTTCCTCCGTGAGAATCGGGACATCTTTGCATGGTCTCCCAAAGACGTGTCGGGTGTTCCGACGGATTTCGCCGAGCACAAGCTGCATGTGAGGCCGGATGCAAAGCCGGTCTAGCAACCCCTCCACCGCCTGTCAGAAGAGAATAGAAGAATTGTTGGTGAAGAGATCACCCGACTTCTGGCAGCCGGCTTCATAATGGAAGTGTTCTACCCGGACTGGCTTGCCAACTCAGTCCTCGTGTTGAAGAAGAACAACAAGTGACGTATGTGTATCGACTACACTAGCCTCAACAAAGCCCGCCCCAACGTTCTATTTGCCCTGCCTCGGATAGATCAAGTGATTGACTCCACAGCTGGATGTGAGCTGCTTTCTTTCCTTGATGCTTATTCCGGCTACCACCATATCAAGTTGAACCCGGTCGATCGGCTAAAGACCGCCTTCATTTTGCGCAAAAAAAAAGAAGACCGCCTTCATCACACCATTCGGAGCCTTCTGCTACCTGAGCATGACGTTCGGCTTGAGAAATGTTGGCGCCACGTTTTAGCGTTGCATGCAGAAGTGCCTCCTCAAGCAACTCGGCAGAAATGCCCACGTCTATGTAGACGATATTGTGGTGAAGACGGAGAAGCGTGGCACCCTCCTAGAGGATCTCAAGGAGACCTTTGACAATCTGCGCCATTTTCAAATCAAGCTCAACCCAGATAAATGTGTCTTCGGAGTACGAGCCGGCTAGCTCCTTGGTTTCCTTGTCTCTGAACGCGGCATCGAGTGCAACCCTGTGAAGATCAAGGCCATTAAGCGGATGCAGAGACCCACCCGGCTGCGGGACGTCCAGAAGTTTACCGGGTGCTTGGCATCTCTTAGCCGGTTCATCAGTCGGCTGGGTGAGAAGGCCCTCCCCCTGTATCAGCTAATGAAGAAGACCACTTGCTTTGAGTAGAATGACAAGGTGGACGAGGCTTTTCTCCAGCTCAAGAAGATGTTGACCACGCCACCTGTCCTAGCCGTGCCGGCTACTAAGGAACCCATGCTCATGTACATCGCCGCCACCAGCTGGGTGGTCAGCACCGTGATCATGGTCGAGCGCCCAGAAGACGGCAAGGCACAGCCGGTCCAGAGGCCCATCTACCTAAGTGAGGTGCTGTCGGCCTCCAAGCAGAACTACCCCCACTACCAGAAGATGTGCTACCGTGTATACTTCGCCGCCAAGAAGCTCAAGTAGTACTTCCAGGAGCACTCCATCACGATCATCTACACTGCCCCACTTGCCGAGATAATAGGCAACGGAGATGCATCAGGCCGGGTTGCGAAGTGGGCCATCGAGCTAGCTCCCATCCTCTACCAGCCCCACACTGCCATCAAGTCCCAAGCGCTGGCCAACTTCCTCGTCGACTGGGCCGAGACCAAGTACCTGCCGCCAGCGCCGGATTCCACCCATTGGCGGATGCACTTCGACGGCTCGAAGATGCGCACCGGTTTGGGAGCCGGCATCATCCCCACCTATCCCAAAGGCGACAAGCTCAAGTAGACGCTGCAGATTCACCTTGCCGCCTCCAACAACGTGGCCGAGTATGAGGCGCTCGTCCACGGGCTCCAACTGGCCAAGGAGATCAGCATCCGCCGAGTGCTGTGCTACGGCGACTCGGACTTGGTGGTCCAGCAGTCGTCTGGCAATTGGGATGCCAACATGGCAAGCTACCGCTTCCTCGTCCAGCACATCAGTGGGTACTTCGATGGGTGCGAGTTCCTCCACGTGCCACGGGCTAAGAACGAGCAAGCTGATGCCCTGACACGGATCGGCGCCTCCCGGCAAGCAATACCGGCCGGCTTCTCCCTATAGTGCATGCGCAAGCCGTTGATAATCCCCAAGTGCAAGGAATCATCGTAGCAATTCCCAAAGGTGGAAGTGATAAGTATGGAGTGTCGAACCCACAAGGAGCTAAAGGTAAGATCAATATTCTCTCAAGTCCTATCTACCACTGATACGACTCTACGTACACCGAACGTTTGCTTCCAACTAGAAACGAGAAATAAAACTACGTTGTGGGTATGAAGAGGATAACTTTGCATCATATCGGAGAGCTAAAACATAAAAGTAGGTGTTGTTATCATAAAGTTAGAATATATTACTAAATATTATAAATAGCGAGTGTGGAATAATGACGGATCGGTGTGCGGAATTGTCCTAGGCAATTGTTAACAAGACCGGTAGTCATCATTGCAATTTCATATGAGGGAGAGGCATAAGCTACCATACATTCTCTTCTTGGATCATATGCACTTATGATTGGAACTCTAGCAAGCATCCACAACTACTAAAGATCATTAAGGTAAAACCCAACCATAGCATTAAAGCATCAAGTCCCCTTTATCCCATACGCCACAGCCCCCTTACTCGGGTTTATGCCTCTGTCACTCAAGCAACCCACTATAAGCGAATCATGAACGTATTGCAACACCCTACAGCGGGAATCCCTCACGCTTGCGCGACACGGAGGGCACAATAGGACAACACCAAAATAAAACATACAATCCGTACCAATCTAGATCATCAATAAACCCAAAGACAAAGGATATCTACTCAAAACATCATAGGATGGCAACACATCATTAGATCATAATATGTGGCATAAAGCACCATGTACAAGTCGGGATTACAACGGGGTGCGGGAGAGTGGACCGCGTAAAAGAGATGAGGATGGTGATGTTGATGAAGACGATCACCGGGGCGATGATTCCCCTCCCGATGGCACTCCGGCGCCACCAAGAGAGAGGAGGAGAGGTTCTCCCCCTTGTGCTTCCTCCTCCATGGCCTCCCCCTAGATGGGGAGAGGTTCTCCCTCTGGTCCTTGGCCTTCATGGCGATGATGGCCCCTCCGGGATCCTCCTCCATGGCCTCCAGTGATGATGGCCCCCTCCAGTAGGGTGCCAGAGAGGGCCTAGATTGATTTATCGTGGCTATAGAGGCTTGCGGCGGCGGAACTTCTGATCTAGGTTATTTTCTAGATGTTTGGGTATTTATATGAGAGGTTGGCGCCGAGAACAAGTCAGCGGGCCCCACGGGAAGTCCACGAGGTACAGGGGCACGCCCAGGGAAATTCTCCGTTGATTTTCAGTATTTTTTATATTTTCCAGAAAAATTCTCCGTTGATTTTCATCGCATTCCGAGAACTTTTATTTCTGCACAAAAACAACAACACGGTAGTTCTGCTGAAAACAGCGTCAGTCCGGGTTAGTTCTAATCAAATCATACCAAAATCATATAAAACTATTGTAAACATGGCATGAATACTTCTTAAATTATAGATACGTTGGAGACGTATCAGCATCCCCAAGTGTCACTGGAACCCCTTCTACGGTTGGCGGGCCCGGGGCTGTGGAAAGAGCGGGATTGAGAGATCAATGCGGGGGGGGGGGGGGGATTATCCAGGTTCGGGCCGCAAGTGATGCGTAATACCCTAATCTTGCTAGTTTCTGTTCATCTGGTGTTTTTGGACTAGCTACATGGCGTGCAGGGTCCAAAAAGTCTGAATCCTCTCCCAGTACGCCGCGGGCCTCCTTTTATAGACAAAGGGGCTGCCATAGTGGCACACAGGAGGTGGAAAGCTATACAGTGGTCGAGCCTATCCTCTGGCACCGTAGGACAAACGCATTTAATGCACTGCCGACGTACCCTTCTTGCTTTATCGGGGACGGCAAGGAAGCTCGTCCCAGCTATCGCTGCCTCGCCTTGCTTCGACGCGCGTCTGAACTGACGAGGCGTGTAGTGCCACGCTGGCTGGCTAGCTGCTGAGTTGGTGCGGTGGCAGAGTCTTGACGAAGATTTGCATGCCACCACGCAAGTGCTTGCTGAGTTGGCCTAGAGGCCGCACATCGCCACGCAGGTGCTCGCCTAGTTGGTGGGCTGGCAGCTGCATGGGAACGGCGGCGGAATCTTGGCAGATGTGGGCCTGGCTGCGGCCCCGCGGCTGTCTCTGGCAAGGGTCTTGTTGGGGCCCCAGCAAGGGTCTTGCCGCGGCGTCGTGGGCGTCCCCGGCAAGGGTCTTGCCGGGGGTCTCGTGGGTATCCCTGGCAAGGATCTTGCCGAGGATCGTTGCCTTCTGGTCATCATCTAGTCTTGTATGTTCTTGGTCTTCACAAAGATCTGCATGCCACCACAGAGGCGCCTCCCGAGCTCTGGTTCCAATGTGGTTGAGGGCGTTGGAACTCTCAGGCTCAAGGGTGGCAGCCCTATTGGCACTGGGCAAGTGGCCCCAGCAAGGTTCTTGTCGGGGCTGCGGAAACCGCCCCGGCAAGGGCCTTGCCGGGGGAGTCCACCTCGCCCTTCTGCTTTTTGTGTTTCTGGCTCGGCTTGGTCTAGTCGTCTTGTGCCTTTGCTTCTTCTGCCCCGCTAGGCGTGGCCAGGGGCGTGGGGCTGCGACTGCCCGCGCACAAGTAAAGGGGTGCAAAAAGGGACCCCTACTTTTGTACACCGACAGGAGCCCCCAGGCCTTGTCCACATATAAGCGTGGGGCGTTATTGAGCCTGGCCCAGAATGGTGCGCGGGTATCAGGACCCCGATTCTAAGTCACACCGATCTAGCATGTAACACCTCATATCACTTTGCGGCCTCACGCACGGTATTCCCACGGTTGTTGCCTTACCTGTCCCGGGACCGTTTGCGCCTTTTGGCTCACGTATATGATAGTGTCGCTAGCATCCATATGACAGAGAACCTGGGCCGACATGACTAGTCGTGAACCCAAAGTGGCACTAACTTACGGGGACAGGCATACATGAAACAACATCGAGCATGTCGGTCATCAGCGTGTGAATCCGGGCTGTAGCAACTGGGCTAACAGGACTCCGGGAACCCGAGCTGTAGCAGGCTAGCAGGACTCCGGAAGTCACCGCGAGACATTTCCCCGAAGGGACCAACACAGGAATGATGTGAATCACATGTCGGCCAGTCTAAGTGTTCCAGAGCAGTAGTGTTGGGCTAGCAGGACTCCGGTAAACCGGTCTGTAGCAGACTACCATGGCTCAGTGGAAGCACTAAACTACATTTCCCCATAAGAGAGGCTACCAAGGATAGACAACTAGGTTGTCGGATCCCACACATACCAAGCATTTCAAAATCATACACACAATATGCTCGATATGTGCAAATACAACATGGCATCACAACAAGACTCTACGACTCAGAGTATTTATTCATTAGGCTCCGAAGAGCTAGATATTACAAACATGGGTAAGATGACCCAGCATTCAAGTCATACAAGCGACAAGCACATGCGGAAGCTTAACTTGTCTGAGTACAGACAACTACAAATGAAAAGGCTGAGAAGCCTGACTATCTACAAGACCCTGCCGAGGGCACAAGATCGTAGCTGAGGTAACAAGCTAAACGTCGTAGTCCACGCGGAACTACTAGCGAGACTGAAGTCTCTCTGCAAAAACATAAATTAAGCAAACGTGAGTACAAATGTACCCGGCAAGACTTACATCAGAACTATCTACATATGCAAAGGTTACTAATATCCTAAAGGGACTAGCAACACTATTAACATGAAATAAGTAGGGTGAATCTCGGGTTCAAGAACCCAGAATAGAATACCTACTAACTAGTAAAATCACGGGATGCTTTCGAGAATGATGGCCAGAATCATCACACTGGAATATAAAGCATGGCTAGATTACTAGGTGATTCTTTAAGACATCTAGGGCCATAATAATAACTCAACAGACAATTAGTGTGGTTAATCTGGCCCAAAGGAACATCAAGAACGGAAAGAAGGGGGGTTGCAAATGCATCAGACTATTTCAAAACATGGGATGACTCGGACAGCATAACGGCTGTAAATGCTCAGAAAGAGATTTGGGACATTCTGCAAAGATGGTGGCTAACCACTCAGACTCGCAATATTTAGGTTCCGAAATCAACTAGCAACACACGAAAGTAGTAGGATCTAAACTGCGGCTTGAATCCATCAATCCTAAGATTCTACGAATTAGTAACACGTGAACCTGATAGATAGACGAGAAGCCTAGTTCTTAATCCCCGTAGAAGAGAAGAGGGTGACTCAGATCAGAAGGGCATAAGATAAAGGAGTAAAAAGAGCCTTATGTTCCCATCCACAATCAATTCACTTACATAACTAAAGCATTTCTAGACTCAACTTCGACAAGTTTAGCTTGGTAATCCTACAGGCAGTCAGGCTCTAATACCAAAGCTGTCAGGACCCCGATTCTAAGTCACACCGATCTAGCATGTAACACCTCATATCACTTTGCGGCCTCACGCACGGTATTCCCATGGGTGTCGCCTTACCTGGCCCGGGACCGTTTGCGCCTTTTGGCTCACGTATATGATAGTGTCGCTAGCATCCATATGACAAAGAACCCGGGCCGACATGACTAGTCGTGAACCCAAAGTGGCACTAACTTACGGGGACATGCATACATGAAACAACATCAAGCATGTCGGTCATCAGCGTGTGAATCCGGGCTGTAGCAACTGGGCTAACAGGACTCCGGGAACCCGGGCTGTAGCAGGCTAGCAGGACTCCGGAAGTCACCGCGAGACATTTCCCCAAAGGGACAGACACAGGAACTATGTGAATCACATGCCGGCTAGTCTAAGTGTTCCGGAGCAGTAGTGCTGGGCTAGCAGGACTCCGATAAACCGGGCTGTAGCAGACTACCATGGCTCAGTGGAAGCACTAGACTACATTTCCCCATAAGAGAGGCTACCAAGGATAGACAACTAGGTTGTCAGATCCCACACATACCAAGCATTTCAAAATCATACACACGATATGCTCGATATGTGCAAATACAACATGGCATCACAACAAGACTCTCCGACTCAGAGTATTTATTCATTAGGCTCCGAAGAGCTAGATATTACAAACATGGGTCTGATGACCCAGCATTCAAGTCATACAAGCGACAAGCACATGCGGAAGCTTAACTTGTCTGAGTACAGACAACTACAAATGAAAAGGCTGAGAAGCCTGACTATCTACAAGACCCTGCCGAGGGCACAAGATCGTAGCTGAGGTAACAAGCTAAACGTCGAAGTCCACGCGGAACTACTAGCGAGACTGAAGTCTCTCTACAAAAACATAAATTAAGCAAACATGAGTACAAATGTACCCAACAAGACTTACATCAGAACTATCTACATATGCATCGGTATCAACAAAGGGGTGGTGGAGTTTAACTGCAGCAAGCCAGCTTTGACTCAGTGGCTAACCTGAACTACGACTGCAAGCAACTCTTTTGAGGTGACGCACACGAGTCCACATATTCACCATATCAATATACCACTATGGATCCGCTCCCGTCTCCCTACGAGAACGCCATCCATAACACTCACGCTTATCTTGTGAGTTTTAGAGTATCCACTTTCACTTGTCTAAGAACTGTACAGGCAACCCAGAAGTCCTTTACCGCGGACACGGCTATTCGAATAGATCATTTGTAACCCTGCAGGGGTGTACTTCTTCACACACGCTCTCACCACTTACCACCATGTACACATCGTGTATCTCGGCAACCTTTAAGCGGAAGCCTGGCGAGGGAGTCGGCCACGACCTGACTAACCTCACAAGTCTCTAGTCCAGGTTTATCGCCTATTCGGGTTCCATCCGCAAGGAGATCCGGCCGGGGTGTCGCTTACGGCCCCAAACGATGTGTACAGGGTTCCAAGCCCACCAAACGGGCGGCGCTTGGTATACCCGGACACGGTGCCTAGTCTGTCCCAAGCCCACCTGTACCGGGTGCCACTTGGTAGACTACTAACACTACCTACAAACACCAGAAACTAGTTGCAACTCCTGGACAGAGATCAGGTTGATTAATAAGTCGAGAGAGCTTGGAGTGCCCGGAGCCCAATGTGTGGTAGTAACTGTTCATGGATCACAAACATAGAACTCAATTCCTGAGGACAGCTGCAATGAGACAACCCACCATGTACTCCTACATGGCCTCTCACCGCTACCTTTACCAAATCGTGTTCACACACTTAGCTCTCAATAGTAGGACATGTTCACAACTTCCCAATTCATCCCCGATGAATCAGACCTCACACAACTCTAAGCAATAGCAGGCATGACAAACAAGCATGAATGAGTAGGCACATCAGGGCTCAAACAACTCCTACTCATGCTAGTGGGTTTCATCTATTTTACTGTGGCAATGATAGGTCATGCAGAGGAAAGGGGTTCAACTACCGCAGCATGTAACAGTTGAAGCGTTGTTGTCCTAATGTAGTAAAAGAGAGCAGGAGCGAGAGAGTGGGATTGTATCGGAATGAACAAGGGGGTTTTGCTTGCCTGGCACTTCTGAAGATAGTATAGTTCTTCATCGGTGTCATCGAACTCATCATCGGAACATCGTCTACTGAGAGGGAACAAACACCGGCAAACAAAGAGGACACATTCAGTGCAATGCACAATCAAATGATGGCATGACATGTTAAGGTACTGAATTGACCTAATGCAATAGTAAGTCATATTAATTGAAGTGGAATTCAAGTCTATAGCAAATTCCAACTCCAAAGCTATTTACCAAATATTCCATAATCATGAATTGTCCTAGTTGCTGATGTTAACTTGCTCAAACATGCATGATCATGGCATAAAAGATTCCTCATATTTTTCTGATCATTTTTCATATATAACTTATTTCCATTGGAGTTATAGATTAATTACTATGAATTTTAGAAGTTTTAGCTATTTTCTGAAATTTCTTGAATTATTTTAAATCCAGAAAATCAATTACTGTGTCAGCATTGTGCAAGCATGACGTCAGCGAGTCAACTGAGGCTGACCAGGTCAAACCTGACCAGTGGGTCCCACTGGTCAGTGACACAGTGCTGGTCAGGGTCACTGACCCGTGGGCCCGGTCAACGGCCACGTCAGCACGGTCAAAACTGACGCGTGGGGCCACCGTGATTAAGTTAAATCTAAGAAGGAATAAAGTGGGGTTAATTAGCACATGGGGCCCGTATGTCAGTGAGCTAGGGAGGTTAGTTAGCCCAGTCATTGAGCTAATGACAGTGCCACATCAGCGGTCGCCGGGGTTAGTCGCCGGTGACCTCACAGTGCGGCGGCGGCTCGCCGGCCGGGCGATTCCGGCCACGAGAGATCGCGCTCTTGGGCTCTACGGAACCAGCGCGACGAGGCGCTTCAGATCATGGTCGTGCCTGGCCGTGGGGTGGTCCGTGGCGACGGCAAGGAGCTCGGCCGCGGCAGCCGGAGCTCGGGCGTGAGCGCAGGAGGCACTTCGGGGTCCAGGCGGGGAAGCTAACGCGCTAGGGAGGGCGTGCGCGAAGCGGCGAGTGCGATGGACATGACGAGCAGACCAAAAGGTCGCCGGAGTTGTGTCGGCGGCCAGCGCAGGCGGCGGCGCGTGCGGGTGCGTGTGGCACGGCGGCTATGGCATGCGAGAGGGAAAATGGAGGGAGGGAGAAGATTCAGTGGCTCACGGCGGTTGCGACGACCGTCAAAGTGGGCTCGGGGAAGGCCGGACGACGACAGGGCATCTCCGGCGATCTGGGGGGCAGAAGGTTGAAGACGACAGGGTCGGCGGTGTTCGGGGGCGTCCGGCATTGCTTGACTCAGCGGAGAGGGTGTGGGCGATGGGGCGATGATCCTGGGCATGTCCAGGGGCGAGGGGGAGGCAGTGGCCGCGGTGGTGCTTGTCGGCGGCGACGGTGGCGCTCGGACCGTGCGAAAGGGAGAGAGACAGAGGGGAGGAGGAGCACGGGGAGGGTGAGAGAAGACCAGAGTCGTTGCGTGGCGATGCAGGAGGCGTCCAGGGCGGCGAGGGAGCAGCCAGGCAGGGAAGAGGTGGCCGGCGCGTGTGCGCGCGCGTCGGGCACACGCCCTCCTGCCTACTGGCAGGAGGTTGAAGACGGTGGCGGCTGTGGTGGGCTGGGCTGCACAGTGTTGGGCCTCTGGGCTGAAGGTAAGCGCCAGGTATTTCCTCTCTCTCTCTCTTTTCCATTTCTGTTTCAGTTTTTCTATTACTTTTATTCTGTTTTGAATTAGTAAAAATACTAATTCATTTTGAAAAATCTTGAAAATGATGGTGGCATATGTTTGGATTATTTCCAACAACCTTAAAATACTTTCAAGATTATTTGGACATTTAAAATTATTTATAGGATTTAAATGTCCAAATGCAAATACTTATGATTTAATTCAAAAATCCAAAAATGACCTAGAAAGGTGTGCACCATTTTTGTGAGAGGTTCTAGAACAATTCAAAAATGATGAACTTTTCTAAAGAGCATTTTGGGTTCTTGAAAATGTTTTTAAGTTGAACCTATTTGATTTAATTTTGGTGCTAGGGTTTGTCATCCCCATTTCAACTTTAATTGAAAAATTAACATGATGCATGGATGCTTTAAGGCAACTAATGGCAAGCAAATTCTAGGGCTGTGACAGCGGGCGCGCGTGCGGCGGAGTTTTTACTGCAGTAACTCCCTTGCCGCTGCGCTCCCCCACGACCCGTGTTGAATGCGCGACGTGGGGGGCGTGCGTGACGTGAGGGTCATGCGTGGGGCGGTGGCTGCCCTCATGCGTCATATCGCAGTAAATGCTAAAGAGGCAGCCCACGCCTTCCCCATAAAAAGGAAAAACTACAGGCGCGCTGCTCATTTACCCCCCCCCCCCCGGGTCCTTTCAATCTTGGAACCGCCGCTCCCTTCTTCTTCCTCAAGCAACAAAGCCGAAACTCCCGCCTCCATCCGTCGCTGCCGCACCCCTATTGCCTTCAATCTGCCATTGCTCCAGATTCCTCACCTCTTTCCCGGCTGCCAAGGCACCCAAAACCAATAAGGGCAAGGGAGTGGCCAAGGACGCGGGGGAGAAGGAGGTGCCGGAGAGCGAGTTGGCGGCGCTTCGGATGCAGCTTGCCCTCTTCCCCTCGATTGTCGATGCGGTCCACCTCAGGGACTACTTCAGGCCTCTGTGGGGGCGAAGACGACGGGGCATCCGGCCACGCACATCATCCCCGCCGATTTTGCCGAGGCCGGCCCGAATCGGTATCCTTTCTTCGTTTACTACTTCTCCTGCGGCCTCTGCCCCCCTTTCTCCGATTTTTTCAATGATGTCATGCACACCTACGGCTTCCATCTTCTTGATTTCATGCCAAATGTCGTGGCGTGTATGGCCTTCTTTGCCCACCTCTGTGAGGGCTTCGCCGGAATGCTTCCCAGCACGGCGCTCTTCCGCCACTACTTCTATCCCCGCATCCAGGCGGGGGGCACCATCTCCGGCTGCGTCACCTGGATACCACGGACCCATGAGAAGGGCACGTATCCGGAGGGCGCCCAGAAGGAGAGGTGGGAGGAGTGGCGGGGCCGGTGGCTATGGATCGAGGAGGAGGATCCGCAGGAGTTCTGCCGAGTTCGTCAGAGCCCGCCAGCCCGTTGCAAGGACTGGAGCGACCCCGATGCCGACGACGAGAAGCTCGCGGTCGCTACTACCAAAATCCATCGCCTCACCATGGCCGGGCTCACCCTTGAGATGATTGGGGCCGATTTCATTCGCCGCCGAATTGCCCCATTGCATAACAAGGGGAGGCCGGCCTGGCTCTTCAGGAACGCGGCCGACATCATGAGGCTTCGTCCTGGTCTGAAGCACAACTTCACGGTGATGGGGCACGCCCATTTTTTTCCGAGGCTTTTTCAGCTCAATGTGGGTGACAACGGCAGGGCTGAGAGAGCCGGCAAGGCCGCGAAGGCCGGCAAGGCCGTCAAGGGGCCTCTATTCGGGTTGCCGGCGGGAGTGGTCCCGCTGAGCAACTACTCTCGCCAAACCGACATCATCGCCATGATGCCAGATTTCAACGCGCACGGCCTTGAACCAAAGTGGGCTGAGCCAAAGGCGGAGCAGGTGCAGGAGTTCTTTGACAACCTGTCGGAGAGGTACGTCCGCGATGAGCCACTACTTATCCAGGACACCACCAAGGAGGAGCTAGACTACATTGCCGCCAGGCCGGCGGAGGCGGCGCTTGCCAGGGAGGCTGGTAGCGCCGGCCACGAGAAGGACGAGGCCGAGGCGGCCGCGGAGGAGAAGGAGCTCGTCGGATGGGCGGAGTCTGCTGGGGAGGCCAGCAGCGCCGGCACCTGGGCCCCTCTCATCAAAGATGTGGTCGAGGAGTCGACCGAGAAAGAGGCTGAGGTTGGCGACCCTCCAGCAATGGGAAAAAGGCACGTCCTGCGGCGGGCCAGCTCTGGAGAGCCGGTCCGGCCCGGCAAGACTGTGCGGCGGCAAGGGACCCAGGAGGAGTCCGTGCGCCTGACGAGGGCTGCGGCAGCGAAGAAGGTGGTGAAGGCCGCGGTGGCGAAGAAGAAAGCAACCGCCTCTTCCTCGTCCAGGCGTTGGTGGACTCCATCCCCTTCCCCTCCACCCGCAGACGTTGACACGGAGGTCGTCTTCGATCCTGGGGGTCTCAGCCCAAGGAGGAAGAGGAAGGCAGCGGAAGAGGAGGTGGAGGATGAGTAAGCATCCTGCCCTTCATTATCCCCAACCCTTCAGATTGCGCCGCTGTTCTTGACTTGTTTTCATCTTTGCAGGGATGTGGAGACGCTGGCCCAGAGGGCGGCAAAGAGGGCAAAAGCCTCGACGGACGACAAGCCCCCGGCGGGCACCCCGCACACGCCGGTGTTGGTGGACAGCAGCCCGGACACCAGCCCCCGGTGCAGCCCTCGCTTCAGCCCCTAGCATAAGCTCATCACTTACTCCTCCATTGAACTTTGGGGTGTGAGTTCTTGACGCCGACCTTGCCGGGTTCGCAGGAGGAGAACGGCAGCAGGAGGAGCCGCCGAGGGCCACTCCCAACACGATGCCCCCCTCGACTACGCCGCCCGAAGGGGCGTCCCCAGCAAGGGCATCCACCACCAAGCCCACACATATGGAGGAGGAGGGGGCGAACTTGGGTGCCGATGGTTCTGCCCCGGCAACGAATGTCGATGGGGAGGGCGTCACTTCTTCCCAGCATGGTGCGGGTAAGTTGTTTGTTTTTTGTCCTTGTTCTCTCTTCTTCTTTTTGTACCTCGGTCTTGGCTCCGCCTCATTCCCCTTCTCGGTATCCAGATCCTTCTTTGGCGGGCTGGGAGGACATCGACACCGTCATCGAGGAGGTCCCCAGGGACGCCGAGGCCGACAAGATCACCGCCGAGGAGGCCGCCAAGACTGTCGCTGAAGAGGCTGCCAAGGGGCCTGCCGGGGAGGCCGGCAAGGCTATTGCCAAGGAGGCCGGCAAGGGGCCTGCCGGGGAGGGGGTGGTCGACAACCAACCTTCCTCCTCCGCCGCCTCCGGGTCGGGCAAATACCTGAAGGTGAGCGACGACCTGTTCGTCCACCTCCCAGGGACAGCGAGCACCAGGGCGCCCACCAAGGGGGAGGTGTTCGATGACAAGGTGCTCGCCGCCGCTGGGCTTGAGGTTGTTGACGAGCCGAGCGCCGGTGGCGGCGGTTCCCAGGAGGAGGAGCTCCTTCGGGCCATGAGCGCCAACTTCCTGAAGCTCTGGGCGCTTCACCGTGCCCGCCTGGACAAGGAAAAGTCCAGGATGGCGACGGTGGACAAGGCGGAGGCGGATCTCGAGGGGTGCATCGCCGAGATGCAGGCCTGGTTCCGCTAGGCCCACGAAGAGTTGAAGATTGCCCAGGATCTGCTGGCCGAGCGCAAACAGGAGCTCATCTTGAAGTAGGCCGATGTCGAGAAAGCTCAAGAGACGGTGAGGGAACAGGCCGCCAAGGACGAGGCCGCTCGACATCAGCACCAGGCCGAGCTGAACTCCCAGGAGGAGGACCTTGCCGCTCATGAGGAGGCGCTCGCTGCCACACTCCGCGGAAAGGATGAGGAGGTCGAGAAGCTTGTCGTGCAGCGGACTCAGGAGCTGGAGCAGAGGCACAGGGAGGCGCTCACTGCCCAAGCCCTGGTCCATGTCGGCAAGGTGAAGGAGATGGAGGTGGAGCGGGATGGCCTAAAGAGACAGGCCCTGGAGGTGGCGAAGGAGAAGGACACGCTCAACGGTGCCTTGGTGGAGGCGCAGGCCGCAGTCCTCGGCTAGGCTGAGCAGCTCTCCAAGGCCAACGACTCCATCAAAGACCTGAAGCTGAAGCTAGAGGGTCTTGAGGGGACACTTTCGGAGGTCAGGGCCCGGGAGGAGACCCTGACCAAGGGCCTGGAGCAGGAGAGGCACCTGCGGAGGAATGACGCCGCCAACCACGAGGATTACGTGAAGGGCGAAAACCTCTGGATCAGCCGCCTCACCGATGTCGCCAGCAAGATCACCACGAAGCTGGCTGCCATGGGGATGCCAAACGTGAGGTACGCCCCGGAGCCGAACGTGAGTCCCAACGCCAAGCTGACCCTGTTCTTCGAGGGCGTTCTTGGAGCCCTGGAGCAGTTCCGCTCCAACGGGGTGACCTCTCTGGCCAATGAGGCCCGGAAGCTTTGCCGGGGTGCCCTGACCAAGGTGCTCACCAAGGTGGCATACTGGAACCCCAACCTCAACTTCGACGCCGCGCTGGAGAGCTTGCCGGAGGGTGTGGACCTCGCAGCGCTCGAGGAGCGTATCAAGCCCATCATAAGCCGCGTCGACGGAGTTCGGAGGATAGAGGGCCAGCGCCGGGACTAGGCACCCCGTTTCTCATCGCCGCTGCGAGTTCAAGACCAAGACAATTTTATCTTAAGTTAGAACCGCAGCGATTATTTGATGTAATATAACTCTGCAATACTTTAATATCACTCATGCTATCTTCCCATTAGATCTTTCTTTGTATGTTTGCACCCTACGCTTGTTGAGATAAGGTTGTCGGCGCGTAAACCCATGCCGTGGTGCTTTGAGTATGGATCCTTAGCATCCTGCCGGAAGGGCGCTTGCTGCCGGGCAAGCCACCTTGCTGCTGCCAGCGCGGTCGCTTGAACTGTCGAGCGGACTCGAAACAAGACAAGAGCGCTGCTGGTAGCGGGTAGGCCACCTTGCCGTTCTCAACGCGGTCGCATGAACTGTCGAGCGGACTCGAGACAGAGACAAGGGCGTTGCCAATAGCGGAAGGGTCCCATTGCGTGCAGGTTTCCTGTACAAGGAACGAGATCTTTCGGGGAGGACAGACTTATATAAATGAAATTAGCCAACATTTCACATGACTTAGCTTTTTGGGGCCACGCAGATGGCTGTCGAGGCTGCGGACGGCACCAGAGGGCAGTTGATCGACGTCGCCCTCTCCCTTCGAGCCATCCTCATGGAAGAGTCGTTGCGTCGGCTCCAAAACCAGATTTCCACGGCTTGCGCCCCCTACCTGGCATGCCAAAGATGTCGGGGGAAACGACACCTATGGGGTCACTGGAACCCCTTCTACGGTTGGCGGGCGCGGGGCTGTGGAAAAAGCGGGATTGAGAGGTCAACGCGGGGGGATTATCCAGGTTCAGGCCGCAAGTGATGCGTAATACCCTACTCCTGCTAGTTTCTATTCATCTGGTGTTTTTGCACTAGCTACAAGGTGTGCAGGGTCCAAAAAGTCTGAATCCTCTCCCAGTACGCCGCGGACCTCCTTTTATAGACAAAGTGGCTGCCACAGTGGCACACAGGATGAGGAAAGCTATACAGTGGTCAAGCCTATCCTCTGGCACCGTAGGACAAATGCATTTAATGCACTGCCGACGTGCCCTTCTTGCTTTATCGGGGACGGCAGGGAAGCTCGTCCCAGCTGTCGCCGCCTCGCCTGGCTTTGACGCGCGTCCGAACTGACGAGGCGGGTAGTGCCACGCTGGTTGGCTGCTGAGTTGGTGCGGTGGTAGAGTCTTCACGAAGATCTGCATGCCACCATGCAAGTGCTTGCTGAGTTGGCCTAGAGGTCGCATGTCGCCACGCAGGTGCTCCCCTAGTTGGTGGGCTGGCAGTTGCATGGGAACGGCGGCGGAATCTTGGCAGATGTGGGCCTGGCTGCGGCCCCGCGGATGTCTCTAGCAAGGGTCTTGCCGCGGCGTCGTGGGCATCCCCGGCAAGGGTCTTGCCGGGGGTCTCGTGGGTATCCTTGGCAAGGATCTTGCCGAGCATCGTTGCCTTCCGGTCATCATCTAGTCTTGTATGTTCTTGGTCTTCGCAAACACCACCATGGAGGCGCCTCCCGAGCTCTAGTTCCAATGTGGTTGAGGGCGTTGGAACTCTCAGGCTCAAGGGTGGCAGCCCTGTTGGCACTGGGCAAGTGTCCCCGGCAAGGTTCTTGCCGGGGCTGCGGAAACCGCCCCGGCAAGGGCCTTGCTGGGGGAGTCCACCTCGCCCTTCTACTTTTTGTGTTTCTGGCTCGGCGTTGGTCTGGTCGTCTTGTGCCTTTTTCTTCTGCCCCGCCAGGCGTGGCCAGGGGCGTGGGGCTGCGACTGCCCGTGCACAAGTAAAGGGGTGCAAAAAGGGACCTCTACTTTTGTACACCGACACCAAGCTTAATTCCTACTCGTCCTCGAGTAGGTCAATGATAAAAGAAATAATTATGAAGTGTGAATGCTAGCAAGTGCATAAATTTGATCAATGATAGTTCCAATCACTTTTTCAAGCATCATTATATATCATAACAGTAGCTCAAATCATAAAACTTCTCATGATCAAGTAACAAGCTATTCACATGTTAAAGTATAGATCATAAACTTTCTTGAAAACTAACAAATCGTGCTCTTAGTCATCAAACAATTACAATTCATCTTATTTTCGGGAAGGGTCTATGTAAGAGCTTTGATTCAGCAAACTCCACATACTCAACTATCATTTAATCTTTCACAATTGCTAACACTCATGTCATATTTATGGGTTCAATGTTTTAATCGGACACAGAGAAAGATAGGGGCTTATAGTTTCGCCTCCCAACCTTTTACCTCAAGGGTAATGTCAACAATAATAATTTATGAAAACCTACATCCAAGTGGATATATATTTATCCGGATCGCTCCAACACAAAGTGCTTGCCAAAGGAAAAAGTGTAAAAAAGGAAAGGTGATGATCACCATGACTTGTATAAGGGTAGAAGATAAAAGTAAAAGATAGGCCCTTCGCAGAGGGAAGCAGAGGTTGGCATGCGCTTTTATGGTTGGATGCACAAAATCTTAATGCAAAAGAATGTTACTTTATATTGCCACTTGTGATAAAGACCTTTATTATGCAGTCCGTCGCTTTTATTTCTTCCCTATCACAAGTTATTATAAAGCTTATTTTCTTCGCACTAATAGATCATACATATTTAGAGAGCAATTTTTATTGCATGCACCGATGACAACTTACTTGAAGGATCTTACTCAATCCATAGGTAGGTATGGTGGACTCTCATAGCAAAACTGGTTTAAGGAATGTTTGGAAGCACAGGTAGTATCTCAACTTGGTGCAAAGAATTTGGCTAGCATGAGAGGGAAAGGCAAGCTCAACATGTTGGATGATCCAAGACAATATAACATTTCGGATATAGGAAAACATAACCCATTAAGTTGTCTTCCTTGTCCAACATCAACTTTTTAGGTGTCATATTTTAATGAGTGCTCACAATTGCAAAAGATGTCCAAGATAGTATATTTATATGTGAAATCTCTCTTCCTTCAATATTCTTTCATGAATTGTTCAAGTGACCAATTTTGTGTTTGTTAACTTTCAAGAAGTTTACTACCTATACTTATTATGTGTGAAGTCATTACTCACCGTGTTATAAGCATATGAAACGTGTATAAATTTAGATTTATGATATTCAATTCGGTCAACCATTTCTCATAGGATACACGTGAAGCACGTGAGTGAATGACAAAACTACTCCAAAAAGATATAAGTGAAGAACACTGAGTAGTCGAATATTAACTAGCCATCGGAGGATTCTTTTTCATTCAAGATTTCAGATCCAATGATTTTATTCAAACAGCAAGTAAAATTGAAAATACTCTCTAAGAAAAACACATATCATGTGACGAATAAAAATATAGCTCCGAGTAAGGTATACCGATAGTTTTGAAGACAAAAGAGGGGATGCCTTCCGGGGCATCCCCAAGCTTAGGCGCTTGAGTCTTCCTTGAATATTACCTTTGGGTGCCTTGGGCATCCCCAAGCTTAGGGTCTTTCCACTCCTTATTCTCCTCATATCAATATCTCACCCAAAGCTTGAAAACTTCAATCACACAAAACTTAACAAAACTTCGTGAGATAGGTTGGTACGATAAAGAGTAAACCATTCACTTTGGAACTGTCAAAGACAAGGTTCATAATTGTTCTCACACAATTCCTACTGTACCATATCACTTCTACAATTTATATTGAGAAATATAAGCCATAGAAACTAGAAAACAAGGAAACTATGCAATGAAAACAGAATCTGTCAGAAACAGAACAGTCTGTAATGATCTGAACAGCAACCATACTTCTGCTACTCCAAAAATTATGAAATAAACTGGTGGACGTGAGGAATTTGTCTATTATTCTTCTACAAAAGGAATCAACTCAAAAGCACTCTTCTGTAAAAAATTGCAGCTAATCTCTCGAGCGCAAAGTTTCTGTTTTTTACAGCAAGATCACATTAACTTTCACCCAAGTCTTCCCAAAGGTCTTACTTGGCACTTTATTGAAACAAAAGATATAAAACATGATTACTACAGTAGCTTAATCATGTAAACACACAAAAACAGTAAGGGTAAATATTGGGTTGTCTCCCAACAAGCGCTTTTCTTTAATGCCTTTTAGCTAGGCATGATGATTTCGATGATGCTCACATAAAAGATAAGAATTGAAACATAAAGAGAGCATCATGAAGAATATGACTAGCACATTTAAATCTAACCCACTTCCTATGCCTAGGGATTTTGTGAACACATAATTTATAGGAAGAAGAATCAACTAGCATAGGAAGGAAAAACAAGTATAAGTTCAAAACTTTAAGCACATAGAGAGGAAACTTGATATTATTGCAACTCCTACAAGCATATATTCCTCCCTCATAATAACTTTCAGTAGCATCATGAATGAATTCAACAATGTAACCATCACATAAAGCATTCTTTTCATGATCTACAAGCATAGAAATTTTTCTACTCTCCACATAAGCAAAATTCTTCTCATTCGGAATAGTGGGATCACTAATTCCTAAAGTTGACACTCTTCCAAACCCACTTTAGATGATAGTATTATTCATATTCCAAAATATATAAGTGAAGTTCATGGAGCATTCTACAATTAATATAGACTAACCAATATCCAAGCTCAAAATATATAAGTGAAGCACGGGAAGCATTCTATAAAACCATACTCAAAAGATTTAAGTGAAGCACAAAGAGCATTCTATAAGGTCATACTCAAAAGATATAAGTGAAGTACATGAATCATTCTATAAATTGATGAAGGAAAATCTCATACTAGCATGGTTCTTAAAGAAACGGAAAAACACAAAGACACAAATCATGTGAACAAAACAAAAACCGAGGTATACCAATAATTATTGAAGAAGAAAGATGGGATGCCAACCGGGGCATCCCCAAGCTTACATGCTTGAGTATCCTTGGAATATTTACTTGGGGTGCCTTAGGCATCCCCAAGCTTGAACTCTTGCCTCTCTTTATTCTTCTCACATCGGTAACTCCTCGTTCTTCGAACACTTCATCCACAAAAACTTAACAAAAACTTTGTGAGATCCGTTAGTATACTAAAGCAAATCACTACCCTTAGGTACTGTTGCAAACTCATTCCAAATTCATATTAGCACTTTATCTACTGTATTAAAACTTCACCATGGTTCATACCCCCCCCCTCGATACTACCCATAGATTCATCAAAATAAGCAAACAACACATAGAAAATACAATCTGTCAAAAACAGGACAGTCTGTAGTAATCTGGAAGTTTAGTAAACTTCTGTAATTCCAAAAAATTCTAAAAAAATGAAAATTTAAAAAATTTGTATGAAATAATGTGCAAAAAGTTTCAGATCCATTTGACTTTCTAGGAAAAAATGTAAATTCACGCACTACAGCCAAAGTTTCTGTTTTTGTACTACACATAGTGAACAAGCAATCTAATCATCCTAAAACCGAAGCTCGGCACATTATTTTTATAGTACAATGGATATATAGAAGGGGATAATTATTTTCAGAGAAGCTTCCATAAAAAAATTTACATTGTTTCCATGAGCATGAACACAAGTGCTCAAGGTCGACCCTCACTTCTTCAATGCATAATCTTCCAATCACTTCTCTTATTGAAAAACTTTTTAGGCATGAAAGGCAAGTAAATTTTTTTGTATTTTCATTCTTTAAAAAAATTGTATGTTTCACCCACAACTAAACAGAAACAAAAAAGGAAAAACAAAATCTACTTAGTGAAGAAAGAAAACAAGCATACACGAAAATATCAACCCCACGCTATTCCTCCCTGGCAACAGCGCCAGAAAAGAGCTTGATAATCCCCAAGTGCAGGGAATCATAATAGCAATTCCCAAAGGTGGAAGTGATAAGTATGGAGTGTCGAACCCACAAGGAGCTAAAGGTAAGCTCAATATTCTCTCAAGTCCTATCTGCCACTGATCCGACTCTACGTACACCGAACGTTTGCTTCCAACTAGAAACGAGAAATAAAACTACGTTGTGGGTATGAAGAGGATAACTTTGCATGATATCGGAGAGCTAAAACATAAAAGTAGGTGCTGTTATCATAAAGTTAGAATATATTACTAAATATTATAAATAGGGAGTGTGGAATAATGATGGATCGGTGTGCGGAATTGTCCTGGGCAATTGTTAACAAGACCGGTAGTCGTCATTGCAATTTTATATGAGGGAGAGGCATAAGCTAACATACTTTCTCTTCTTGGATTATATGCACTTATGATTGGAACTCTAGCAAGCATCCGCAACTACTAAAGATCATTAAGGTAAAACCCAACCATAGCATTAAAGCATCAAGTCCCCTTTATCTCATACGCCACAACCCCATTACTCGGGTTTATGCTTCTGTCACTCAAGCAACCCACTATAAGCGAATCATGAACGTATTGCAACACCCTACAGCGGGAATCCCTCAAGCTTGCACGACGCGGAGGGCACAATAGGACAGCACAAAAATAAAACATACAACTCGTACCAATCCAGATCATCAATCAACCCAAAGACAAAGGATATCTACTCAAAACATCATAGGATGGCAACACATCATTGGATCATAATATGTGGCATAAAGCACCATGTTCAAGTAGGGATTATAGCGGGGTGCGGGAGAGTGGACCGCATAAAAGAGATGAGGATGGTGATGTTGATGAATACGATCACCGCGGCGATGATTCCCCTCCCGATGGCACTCCGGCGCCACCGAGAGAGAGGAGGAGAGGTTCTCCCCCTTGTGCTTCCTCCTCCATGGCCTCCCCCTAGATGGGGAGAGGTTCTCCCTCTGGTCCTTGGCCTTCATGGCGATGATGGCCCCTTCGGGATCCTCCTCCATGGCCTCCGGTGATGATGGCCCCCTCCGGCAGGGTGCCAGAGAGGGCCTAGATTGATTTCTCGTGGCTACAGAGGCTTGCGGCGGCAGAACTTCCGATCTAGGTTATTTTCTGGAGGTTTGGGTATTTATAGGAGAGGTTGGCATTGAGAACAAGTCAGGGGGGCCATGGGAAGTCCACGAGGCACAGGGGCGCGCCTAGGGGGGTGGGCGCGCCCCCACCCTCTTGGGGCCCATGGGACTCCCCTCCGGTAGATTTTTGTTCCAGTATTTTTTATATTTTCCACGGGACTCCCCTCCGGTAGATTTTATTTCTGCACAAGAACAACACGACGGTAGTTCTGCTGAAAACAGCGTCAGTTTGGGTTAGTTCTAATCAAATCATACCAAAATCATATAAAACTATTGTAAAACATGGCATGAATACTTCATAAATTATAGATATGTTGGAGACATATCAGCCGTCTATCAAGCCTTCGCCGGAATCAGAGTCCATCTTCATGCCGGCTGCCCCCGGAACAGTTGGATCTGTCTCGGGGAATGTAGAAGTCGGCCCGGGGACTGCAGCACTCGAACCCGGCCCGGGGGCTGCAGCAGTCGGCACAGGGACTTCAACGACGCAGCAAGCAGCGGCCGGCTCCGACCCGCCGCCTCCCAACCCAACCGCCCCGGTACCAGTGGCCGTGATGACAGTGGTAGAAGCACCATCATGGGCGCAGCCCATCCTCAACTCCCTGGTAAGCGGAGAGCTACCATCCAACGAGATTCTGGCCCGGGAGGTGCAACGCCGGGCAACGGCTTACACAGTAGTAAACAGAGAGCTTGTCAGGCGTAGCGTGACTGGTGTTTTCCAGCGCTGCGTAGAGCCGGAGAAGGGCATGGCAATCCTCGGAGATATTCACCAAGGAAAATGCAGCCACCACGCCGCCTCCATATCGCTCGTCACCGAAGCCTTCCACCACGGTTTCTTCTGGCCGACTGCTTTGGACGATGCCAAGGAGTTGGTAAAGAAGTGCAAGGGGTGCCAACGCTTCAGCTCCAAGCAACACCTGTCGGCTTCTGCACTCAAGACCATCCCCCTCACTTGGCCATTTGCCGTCTGTGGGCTGGACATGGTGGGCCCATTCAAAACAGCACGCGGCGGCATGACTCATTTGCTGTTCGCCGTGGACAAATTCACAAAGTGGATCAAAGCGAAGCCAATCAAGAAGTTGAACGGTCCGACTGTGTGACCTTCATCGCAGATATCACCGTACGGTACGGCGTACCGCACAGCATCATCACCGACAATGGCACAAACTTCGCCAAAGGCGCCTTGGCCCGTTTCTGCGCGACGCAGGGCATCCGACTGGACTTAGCGTCCGTTGCCCATCCGCAGGCAAATGACCAGGTCGAGCGAGCAAACGGCCTCATCCTGACCGACATCAAGCCCCGACTGGTCGAGCCGCTGGAGCGCTCGGCCAGCTGCTGGATCGAGGAGCTGCCGGTCGTCCTTTGGAGTCTCCGGACTATGCCGAACAAAGCAACTGGCTTCACTCCCTTCTTCCTCGTGTACGGGGCCGAGGCGGTCATCCCAACTGACATCGAGTTTGACTCGCCTCACATCACCATGTACACGGAGGCGGAGGCGAAGGAGGCGTGAGAAGACGGTGTCGACCTGCTAGAGGAGGCCCGGCTGCTGGCACACAGCCGGTCTGCCATCTACCAGCAGGGCCTACGCCGCTACCACAGCCAGAAGGTCAAAACATGATCCTTCCGCGAGGGGGACCTTGTGCTCCGGCTGATCCAGCGAACAGCCGGCCAGCACAAGCTCTCGGCCCCGTGGGAGGGGCCTTTCATCATCAGCAAGGCCCTGGGCAACGACTCCTACTACCTCATCGACGCAAAAAAGACCAGGGCATGCAAGAGGGACGGTTCCGGCAAGGAAACAGAGCGCCCGTGGAACACGAATCTTCTCCTTCGATTTTATAGTTGATGCACTGTATGTACCATGCTACCTTTTTGTATTATGCAAAGACAACGGGTCCCTCGAGGAACACTCGGGGGGCTACCCTTTTATCTATATGATAAGATTTCGCCTATGAATGTATTATTTCATTCTTTCGCCTTGCACCGGGTCCGGTCAGCCGGCCCGGGGGCTTGCCGCCTTGACCTAAGCTGGTACCACCTGCAGTCGGACAAGTAGTGTGCCGACATCTAAGCCCTCTCCAGCCTTAAGCCGCAGCTCGCAGAGCGACTGTCAGGCTGGCAAGAGCTAAAGGCAGGAAAGGATGTCCATACGAAAAATGACTAAGGAAGAATGCCAGCATAGGGAAATCCGTTTCCTCGCCTCACCCGTCCGGCTGTTGAGCAGCCGGCCGGCCGGCTTATAGCTTGACTAGCTACGTTCTAGACGGCCGAAGTACTTGTCTATCCTAAACGGTCAAGTCCCTAGCCCAGCCACGGACCACAGAGTGGCTATCTGGCTGACAGGGTGGCAGCCAAAGGAAGGCGACAAAGGAAAAAGCCATAAAGAGCAAAAAGCAAAACCAAGCCAGAACCCGGCAAAAGCACAAGCATGTGCGAGAATAAGTTATTTACATATCAAAAGGTTCATGGTCAGCATTCAACGAAGTTTAAATTACACCCCCAGCGGGTGGAACTGCGCAAATTTAACTTGTTCATCCTAAGCACAAGACAGGAAAAACATGAAAGATAAATGGCGACCTAGGCCAGGGGCGCTGCAGGCGGAGTAGACGGGTCGGCGGAGCCAAAGGCGTCGGCTGGTGGAGCGGCCGACTGGTGGGTCTCGGCTTGGTCGGCACCGGTAGCAGTCAGCGTGCCTCCCGCGGCTCGCTGGTCGAGGCCTAATCAGGCTAAGGCCGGCTGCTCGCTCCACCGTCCGGTGCAATGTTCTCGCCATCCTCGTCCTCATCTTCATCGCCCTCGTCGCTGGAGGCGATCTCCTCCGCCGAGTCCTCCCCCACCTCTAGGTTCAGCCCGAACCAGCTGGGCGGCACCTCAGCGCCTTCGTCATCCTGCTCTGGGATGAAGACGTCGGTGTCGGCGTACTCAGCGATCGCTGCCGCGCGCTTAACGAGATCGCCGCGCACCACCTCCAGCTCGGGGCCCGGCCTCCTACCGGAAGGTGGCCAGCTGGGCCAAATCCAGCTCCGGGTACCAGGCCTTGCCGAACTCCAAGGCTGTCCGAGTCCCCGCCTGGGCCGCGGCACCCTTCCAGGCTTCGAACCACTCAACTGCCACCTCCAGCCAGTCGGTAGTCCGACTGGGGGTGCGGGGGACCAGGGCATCCGGCCAGAGCGCGGCCAGCACCTGCAACCCGGCGCACTGCAGGCGGCGGAGTAGATGGTGAGCTGGCTCCAGGCGCGTCTTGATGGCCCGGAGTTGCTCGCCAAGGTTTCCAGGCTCGTTTGGCAGAATATCCACACCCGCCCTCCTCCGCTGCTCCCGCCGCGCCTCGATGACCTGGCTGACAGCGATGGACCGACCCCGAAAAAATTCTAGCCAAGAAGAAGATCAAATACTTAGAAGCCAGAAGCCGGCTCCCGCAGCAGTCGGCGGTTGTGCAACCAAAGAAGAAACGGCTTACCATCGACCATGTCCTCGATCTCGCCGTAGCCATCTGACAGGAACTTCTCCCTCTTGGCCCAGTCCGAGCGCTGAGTCTTGTATTCAGCCTTGAGGAGAGCTTCGCTGTTCTTCAGCTTCCGGGCTTCCGCCTGGTGCTTCTCCGCCTGGTCCGCCAACTCCTTCGCCAGTCGGTCACACTCCTGGGTGGCCTGGCTGCACTCCTGCTCCTTGGTGTGGAGCTCGGACTCGAACTCGCCTAGGCGCTTCCGCAGATCAGCAGCAGCCTCTGCCAAGACAAGGAAGAGAAAACGTCAGCATCAACCAAAAGCAAGTAGTCATCGGAAGATCCGGCCCAACTGCTTAGTAGTCGGCCCGAATCTCGAGGGATACACCCAGCGGGTGCGCTGACGCGCCCCCGCGGAAAGAAAGATGAAGTGCTTGCTTCGGCTCTGGGTCAGATCAGCGGTCCGCTTGGCCAGCTCCTGGTTCTGGGAGTTGTAGGCGGTCGCACGAAGATTGTGGTAATCCTGCAACAGAACGACAATTTAGCACTCGGAGCATACCTTGAAGTTCTGAACCGCCTGCTCAGCAGCCGGCCCGGAACTCGGGGGCTACACCCAGTGGGTGTGCTGGCGCACCCCCATGGAAGATCACAAGAGTCGAAAACAAAAAGGAGAGAGCGTACCCGGACGGATGCCTACATTGCCAAAAACTCCTTCCTGGACTGCAGGAGGGTGGCGTCGTGGGCGTTGAACTGGGCCAGGATGTCCTGCACCGCCACGTTGAGGACACCTAAGCCGGCCCTGGACGTCCAGTCCGGTAGAGCGGCGCTGGTGGCCTCAGTGTCGGGCGCCGACGAGCTCGCGGCCCCAACCTCCATCGGCCTTGGCGCCGAGACCGCCTTCACTTGGCGATGGCGCGCCGGAACACGGGGCGCCGCAACCCGGCCCACCACCTGCTCGCCGCCAGACGGCAGCACCACCGGCACTTCGGGCCACCTGCCGTGCATGCCAGCAGTCGACGTGCGCGGGGGCACCTCCATCTCCGGGATGACGGGGTCGTCCCCTCCCCTCTTTAGCGCCTGCTGGTCTGCCCCAGCTCCCCCAGTCGGCGCGTGGTCCTCTACCATCATCGGCTCCACCTGCTGCGAGCCAGTGGGCCCCGGAGCCCCGACGCAGGCCTGCTCCTCCTCCCGTGCCTTGGCTGCAGCATCCGTCTGCTCCTTGGCCGCCACGTCGGCATGTGCCTTGGCCGCCGCGTCGGCCTGCGCCTTGGCCGCCGCATCGGCCTCCGCCCATGCTGCTTCAGCCGCCTCTGCTTCTGCCTGGGCCGCAGCCTCCCGCGCATTCCTCTCTCTCGCCTCCTGAATGGCGGCAGCCGGATCCATGCGGCGGGTGTCTGCCGCCCCAATCACCGAGGCGCACGGGGCCCGCGAGAGAGAAAGCGGGGCCCTGCACAGCACATCAAGAGAAGCTAAGAAGAAGTTTGCACGAGAAGAAGAAACAAATGCAAGACAGAGATGATCAAAACAAGAGTGATCAAGATACTTACACGGACACCATTGGGCGCTGCTTCGGGCCCTTCCGGATGGTGGCCGCCTTCGCGGCCTCTTGTCACTTGGTCGCAGCGGTCGCGACCCTGGCCTTCTTGGAAGGCCGACTGCCGAACAACCCGGCATCGGACCGACGCTTCGGCACGCCGGGTACTCCAGTCAGCGCCGTCGAGGAGTCGGCGCCGTCGAGGAGCCGGCGCCTGTCCTGCCGGCGTTAGGGGCACGGCGCGCCTCGTCGTCTTCCTCGTCGTCGTCTGGCCACTCCCCAATGCCGCCTCCTGCAGAGCTGCCTGCTCCCTCGCTGCCGCCTCCTACGGTGTCGTCCTCCTCCACGGTGGCCGCCCCAGCTCGGGGTCGTCCATGTCGCTCTCTCTGTGATCCGCCATGTACTGGTGGCCTGGGACCTGCGTCGGCTGCCATCTGGCCAGGGAAGCGCTGTGTCACAGCCAGACGGTCAGGCAGCACGAGAAGACTGGCAAGAGCAAAGAAAAATATTTAAAGACTTACCGGAGGCGGCGGGTTGGCGCGGTTGTATGGCTACTTGCCAAACTACCAGCTCCCCTCGACGAGCTTGCAGTCGGAGAAGTAGTTGACCAGCCGAACCACCTCCACGTCTGGCAGTGCCTTAGTGGACATCCGGCACGGGTCCCAGAGCCCACTCATGTTACTGATCAGGTGGGGCCGGGCCTGAAGAAGCAGCACCCGGCGCTCGACGAACGCGGCCAACAAATTTGAGGCCCTGAGGCCTTCTGACTCTGTCATCTCTTGGAGTCAGGTGAGAGCGGTGGAGCAGGCGGCCGACAGCGTCCTCGGCCAGAACTTCCAGTTGGTGCAGGGCTCAACCGGCGGGCCAGCTGCGTAAGCCGGCAGGTTGACATAGTCCCGCGTCGCGTAGATGTTCCGGACATAGAAGTACGGTTTTTTCCAGAGCTTGGCCGACTCCAGCAGAGCAAGGGCCGGGAAGTGGACCCCAGAGCCGGTGCGCCGCACCGCCATGCATGCCCCGCACTAGGCCGCCACGCCTTTGGCGGCGGTGCCGAGCTTGAGGTAGAAGAGCTCCCCCCACAGCTCGAGCGAGGGCAGCACGCCGAGGTATCCCTTGCACAGGGTAACGAAGGCGGCGAGCAGCACGACCGTGTTCGGCGTGAGATGGTGGGGTTGGAGCTCGTAGAAGTCAAGGAAGGAGCGGATGAAGCTGCTTGCCGGCAAGCCGAAGCCACGGAGGAAGTGCGTCCTGAAGACAATGCGCTCGCCCTCCTGCAGCGCCGGCGAGATCTCCTTCTCAGGAGGAACGCGTACCTCTACGTTCGCCGCGTGGGGAAGCCGCCACGTCTGGCGGAGGAACTCCAAGTGGTATACGTGGATGTTTGAGCCATCCCAGTCGCCTCGGGCCATTGCTCGTGGTTGCGTGGTGACGGCGCGGCGTGGTCATGAGATAGCGAGGCCGCGGCAATGCGCAGAAGTCACGCAACTGTGGGCTGCTGCGGTGCTCTGATGGCGGGCAGCGGTACGATGGCAGCAAGGGAGCAGAGAAGATGGAGGAAGAAGAAGGCGAAGGACGGGGAGAGGGCGCGAGCATTCTACCGCTCCTCCCTTCCCCACTTATAGGCCCGTGGCGGCGGAACCGAAGAGGCAAGACGTGGGGACGTGGGATTAACTGCGCCCACGCCCCGCACGACTTAAGGAAATATGCCCTAGAGGCAATAATAAAGTATTATTTATTTCCTTGTATCATGATAAATGTTTATTATTCATGCTAGAATTTTATTAACCGGAAACATAATACATGTGTGAATATATAGACAAACAGAGTGTCACTAGTATGCCTCTACTTGACTAGCTCGTTAATCAAAGATGGTTATGTTTCCTAGCCATAGACATAAGTTGTCATTTGATTAACGAGATCACCTCATTAGGAGAATGACGTGATTGACTTGACCCATTCCGTTAGCTTAGCACTCGATCGTTTAGTATGTTGCTATTGCTTTCTTCATGACTTATACATGTTCCTATGACTATGAGATTATGCAACTCCCGTTTACCGGAGGAACACTTTGTGTGCTACCAAACGTCACAACGTAAATGGGTGATTATAAAGGTGCTCTACAGGTGTCTCCAAAGGTACTTGTTGGGTTGGCGTATTTCGAGATTAGGATTTGTCACTCCAATTGTCGGAGAGGTATCTCTGGGCCCACTCGGTAATGCACATCACTATAAGCCTTGCAAGCATTGTGACTAATGAGTTAGTTGCGGGATGATGTGTTACGGAACGAGTAAAGAGACTTGCCGGTAACGAGATTGAACTAGGTATCGAGATACCGACGATCAAATCTCGGGCAAGTAACATACCGGTGACAAAGGGAACAACGTATGTTGTTATGCGGTCTGACCGATAAAGATCTTCGTAGAATATGTGGGAGCCAATATGGGCATCCAGGTCCCGCTATTGGTTATTGACCGGAGACGTGTCTCGGTCATGTCTACATAGTTCTCGAACCCGTAGGGTCCGCACGCTTAACGTTACGATGACAGTTTTATTGAGTTTTGATGTACCGAAGGAGTTCGGAGTCCCGGATGAGATCGGGGATATGACGAGGAGTCTCGAAATGGTCGAGACGTAAAAATCGATATATTGGACGACTATATTCGGACTTCGGAAAGGTTCCGAGTGATTCGGGTATTTTTCGGAGTACCGGAGAGTTACGGGAATTCGTATTGGGCCTTAATGGGCCATACGGGAAAGGAGAGAAAGGCCTCAAAAGGTGGCCGCACCCCTCCCCATGGTCTGGTCCGAATTGGACTAGGGAAGGGGGGCGCACCCTTCCTTCTTTCTCCTTCCCCCTTCCCTTCTCCTACTCCCACAAGGAAAGGAGGAGTCCTACTCCCGGTGGGAGTAGGACTCCCCCCTATGGCGCGCCTCTCCCCTTGGCCGGCTGCCTCCCCCTTGCTCCTTTATATACGGGGGCAGGGGGGCACCCCAGAGACACAACAATTGATCCTTGAGATCTCTTAGCCGTGTGCGGTGCCCCCCTCCACCATATTACACCTCGATAATACCGTTGCGGAGCTTAGGCGAAGCCCTGCGTCGGTGGAACATCATCATCGTCACCACGCCGTCGTGCTGACGAAACTCTCCCTCAACACTCGGCTGGATCGGAGTTCGAGGGACGTCATCGAGCTGAACGTGTGTAGAACTCGGAGGTGCCGTACGTTCGGTACTTGATCGGTCGGATCGTGAAGACGTACGACTACATCAACCGCGTTGTGATAACGCTTCCGCTGTCGGTCTACGAGGGTACGTGGACAACACTCTCCCCTCTCGTTGCTATGCATCACCATGATCTTGCGTGTGCGTAGGAATTTTTTTGAAATTACTACGTTCCCCAACAGTGGCATCCGAGCCTGGTTTTATGCGTTGATGCTATGCACGAGTAGAACACAAGTGAGTTGTGGGCGATATAAGTCATACTGCTTACCAGCATGTCATACTTTGGTTCAGCGGTATTGTGAGATGAAGCGGCCCGGACCGACATTACGCGTACGCTTACGCGAGACTGGTTTCACCGTTGCGAGCACTCGTTGCTTAAAGGTGACTGGCGGGTGTCTGTCTCTCTCACTTTAGTTGAACCGAGTGTGGCTACGCCCGGTCCTTGCGAAGGTTAAAACAGCACCAACTTGACAAACTATCGTTGTGGTTTTGATGCGTAGGTAAGAACGGTTCTTGCTAAGCCCGTAGCAGCCACGTAAAACTTGCAACAACAAAGTAGAGGACGTCTAACTTGTTTTTGCAGGGCATGTTGTGATGTGATATGGTCAAGACATGATGTGATATAATTTGTTGTATGAGATGATCATGTTTTGTAACCGAGTTATCGGCAACTGGCAGGAGCCATATGGTTGTCGTTTTATTGTATGCAATGCAATCGCCATGTAATGCTTTACTTTATCACTAAGCGGTAGCGATAGTCGTAGAAGCATAAGATTGACGAGACGACAACGATGCTACGATGGAGATCAAGGTGTCGCGCCGGTGACGATGGTGATCATGACGGTGCTTCGGAGATGGAGATCACAAGCACGGTGCTTCGGAGATGGAGATCACAAGCACAAGATGATGATGGCCATATCATATCACTTATATTGATTGCATGTGATGTTAATCCTTTATGCATCTTATCTTGCTTTGTTTGACGGTAGCATTATAAGATGATCCTTCACTAAATTATCAAAGTATAAGTGTTCTCCCTGAGTATGCACCGTTGCGAAAGTTCTTCGTGCTGAGACACCACGTGATGATCGGGTGTGATAGGCTCTACGTTCAAATACAACGGGTGCAAAACAGTTGCACACGCGGAATACTCAGGTTAAACTTGACGAGCCTAGCATATAACAGATATGGCCTCGGAACACGGAGACCGAAAGGTCGAGCGTGAATCATATAGTAGATATGATCAACATAGTGATGTTCACCATTGAAACTACTCCATCTCACGTGATGATCGGACATGGTTTAGTTGATATGGATCACGTGATCACTTAGAGGATTAGAGGGATGTCTATCTAAGTGGGAGTTCTTAAGTAATATGATTAATTGAACTTGAATTTATCATGAACTTAGTACCTGATAGTATTTTGCTTGTCTATGTTAATTGTAGATAGATGGCCCGTGCTGTTGTTCCGTTGAATTTTAATGCGTTTCTTGAGAAAGCAAAGTTGAAAGATGATGGTAGCAATTACACGGACTGGGTCCGTAACTTGAGGATTATCCTCATTGCTGCACAGAAGAATTACGTCCTGGAAGCACCGCTGGGTGCCAGGCCTGCTGCAGGAGCAACACCAGATGTTATGAACGTCTGGCAGAGCAAAGCTGATGACTACTCGATAGTTCAGTGTGCCATGCTTTACGGCTTAGAACCGGGTCTTCAACGACGTTTTGAACGTCATGGAGCATATGAGATGTTCCAGGAGTTGAAGTTAATATTTCAAGCAAATGCCCGAATTGAGAGATATGAAGTCTCCAATAAGTTCTTCAGCTGCAAGATGGAAGAGAATAGTTCTGTCAGTGAGCATATACTCAAAATGTCTGGGTATAACAATCACTTGATTCAACTGGGAGTTAATCTTCCGGATGATAGCGTTATTGACAGAATTCTTCAATCACTGCCACCAAGCTACAAGAGCTTCGTGATGAACTATAATATGCAAGGGATGAGTAAGACAATTCCCGAGCTCTTCGCAATGCTAAAGGCTGCGGAGGTAGAAATCAAAAAGGAGCATCAAGTGTTGATGGTCAATAAGACCACCAGTTTCAAGAAAAAGGGTAAAGGGAAGAAGAAAGGGAACTTCAAGAAGAACAGCAAACAAGTTGCTGCTCAGGAGAAGAAACCCAAGTCTGGACCTAAGCCTGAAACTGAGTGCTTCTACTGCAAGCAAACTGGTCACTGGAAGCGGAACTGCCCAAAGTATTTGGCGGATAAGAAGGATGGCAAGGTGAACAAAGGTATATGTGATATACATGTTATTGATGTGTACCTTACTAATGCTCGCAGTAGCACCTGGGTATTTGATACTGGTTCTGTTGCTAATATTTGCAACTCGAAACAGGGGCTACGGATTAAGCGAAGATTGGCTAAGGACGAGGTGACGATGCGCGTGGGAAATGGTTCCAAAGTCGATGTGATCGCGGTCGGCACGCTACCTCTACATCTACCTTCGGGATTAGTTTTAGACCTAAATAATTGTTATTTGGTGCCAGCGTTGAGCATGAACATTATATCTGGATCTTGTTTGATGCGAGACGGTTATTCATTTAAATCAGAGAATAATGGTTGTTCTATTTATATGAGTAATATCTTTTATGGTCATGCACCCTTGAAGAGTGGTCTATTTTTGTTGAATCTCGATAGTAGTGATACACATATTCATAATATTGAAACCAAAAGATGCAGAGTTGATAATGATAGTGCAACTTATTTGTGGCACTGCCGTTTAGGTCATATCGGTGTAAAGCGCATGAAGAAACTCCATACTGATGGACTTTTGGAACCACTTGATTATGAATCACTTGGTACTTGCGAACCGTGCCTCATGGGCAAGATGACTAAAACACCGTTCTCCGGAACTATGGAGAGAGCAACAGATTTGTTGGAAATCATACATACAGATGTATGTGGTCCGATGAATGTTGAGGCTCGTGGCGGATATCGTTATTTTCTCACCTTCACAGATGATTTAAGCAGATATGGGTATATCTACTTAATGAAACATAAGTCTGAAACATTTGAAAAGTTCAAAGAATTTCAGAGTGAAGTTGAAAATCATCGTAACAAGAAAATAAAGTTTCTACGATCAGATCGTGGAGGAGAATATTTGAGTTACGAGTTTGGTCTACATTTGAAACAATGCGGAATAGTTTCGCAACTCACGCCACCCGGAACACCACAGCGTAATGGTGTGTCCGAACGTCGTAATCGCACTTTACTAGATATGGTGCGATCTATGATGTCTCTTACTGATTTACCGCTATCGTTTTGGGGTTATGCTTTAGAGACGGCTGCATTCACGTTAAATAGGGCACCATCAAAATCCGTTGAGACGACGCCTTATGAACTGTGGTTTGGCAAGAAACCAAAGTTGTCGTTTCTTAAAGTTTGGGGCTGCGATGCTTATGTGAAGAAACTTCAACCTGATAAGCTCGAACCCAAATCGGAGAAATGTGTCTTCATAGGATACCCAAAGGAGACTGTTGGGTATACCTTCTATCACAGATCCGAAGGCAAAACTTTTGTTGCTAAATTCGGAAATTTTCTAGAGAAGGAGTTTCTCTCGAAAGAAGTGAGTGGGAGGAAAGTAGAACTTGATGAGGTAACTATACCTGCTCCCTTATTGGAAAGTAGTTCATCACAGAAACCAGTTTCTGAGACACCTACACCAATTAGTGAGGAAGTTAATGATGATGATCATGAAACTTCAGATCAAGTTATTACTGAACCTCGTAGATCAACCAGAGTAAGATCCGCACCAGAGTGGTACGGTAATCCTGTTCTGGAAGTTATGTTACTAGACCATGACGAACCTACGAACTATGAAGAAGCGATGGTGAGCCCAGATTCCGCAAAATGGCTTGAGGCCATGAAATCTGAGATGGGATCCATGTATGAGAACAAAGTATGGACTTTGGTTGACTTGCCCAATGATCGGCAAGCCATTGAAAATAAATGGATCTTCAAGAAGAAGACTGACGCTGATGGTAATGTTACTGTCTATAAAGCTCGACTTGTTGCGAAAGGTTTTCGACAAGTTCAAGGGATTGACTACGATGAGACCTTCTCACCCGTAGCGATGCTTAAGTCTGTCCGAATCATGTTAGCAATTGCCGCATTTTATGATTATGAAATTTGGCAAATGGATGTCAAAACTGCATTCCTGAATGGATTTCTGGAAGAAGAGTTGTATATGATGCAACCAGAAGGTTTTGTCGATCCAAAGGGAGCTAACAAAGTGTGCAAGCTCCAGCGATCCATTTATGGACTGGTGCAAGCCTCTCGGAGTTGGAATAAACGCTTTGATAGTGTGATCAAAGCATTTGGTTTTATACAGACTTTTGGAGAAGCCTGTATTTACAAGAAAGTGAGTGGGAGCTCTGTAGCATTTCTGATATTATATGTGGATGACATATTACTGATTGGAAATGATATAGAATTTCTGGATAGCATAAAGGGATACTTGAATAAGAGTTTTTCAATGAAAGACCTCGGTGAAGCTGCGTATATATTGGGCATCAAGATCTATAGAGATAGATCAAGACGCTTAATTGGACTTTCACAAAGCACATACCTTGACAAAGTTTTGAAGAAGTTCAAAATGGATCAAGCAAAGAAAGGATTCTTGCCTGTGTTGCAAGGTGTGAAGTTGAGTAAGACTCAATGCCCGACCACTGCAGAAGATAGAGAGAAGATGAAAGATGTCCCCTATGCTTCAGCCATAGGCTCTATCATGTATGCAATGCTGTGTACCAGACCTGATGTATGCCTTGCTATAAGTCTAGCAGGAAGGTACCAAAGTAATCCAGGAGTGGATCACTGGACAGCGGTCAAGAACATCCTGAAATACCTGAAAAGGACTAAGGATATGTTTCTCGTATATGGAGGTGACAAAGAGCTCATCGTAAATGGTTACGTTGATGCAAGCTTTGACACTGATCCGGACGATTCTAAATCGCAAACCGGATACGTATTTACATTGAACGGTGGAGCTGTCAGTTGGTGCAGTTCTAAACAAAGCGTCGTGGCGGGATCTACATGTGAAGCGGAGTACATAGCTGCTTCGGAAGCAGCAAATGAAGGAGTCTGGATGAAGGAGTTCATATCCGATCTAGGTGTCATACCTAGTGCATCGGGTCCTATGAAAATCTTTTGTGACAATACTGGTGCAATTGCCTTGGCAAAGGAATCCAGATTTCACAAGAGAACCAAGCACATCAAAAGACGCTTCAATTCCATCCGGGATTTAGTCCAGGTGGGAGACATAGAAATTTGCAAGATACATACGGATCTGAATGTTGCAGACCCGTTGACTAAGCCTCTTCCACGAGCAAAACATGATCAGCACCAAGGCTCCATGGGTGTAAGAATCATTACTGTGTAATCTAGATTATTGACTCTAGTGCAAGTGGGAGACTGAAGGAAATATGCCCTAGAGGCAATAATAAAGTATTATTTATTTCCTTGTATCATGATAAATGTTTATTATTCATGCTAGAATTGTATTAACCGGAAACATAATACATGTGTGAATATATAGACAAACAGAGTGTCACTAGTATGCCTCTACTTGACTAGCTCGTTAATCAAAGATGGTTATGTTTCCTAGCCATAGACATAAGTTGTCATTTGATTAACGAGATCACCTCATTAGGAGAATGACGTGATTGACTTGACCCATTCCGTTAGCTTAGCACTCGATCGTTTAGTATGTTGCTATTGCTTTCTTCATGACTTATACATGTTCCTATGACTATGAGATTATGCAACTCCCGTTTACCGGAGGAACACTTTGTGTGCTACCAAACGTCACAACGTAAATGGGTGATTATAAAGGTGCTCTACAGGTGTCTCCAAAGGTACTTGTTGGGTTGGCGTATTTCGAGATTAGGATTTGTCACTCCAATTGTCGGAGAGGTATCTCTGGGCCCACTCGGTAATGCACATCACTATAAGCCTTGCAAGCATTGTGACTAATGAGTTAGTTGCGGGATGATGTGTTACGGAACGAGTAAAGAGACTTGCCGGTAACGAGATTGAACTAGGTATCGAGATACCGACGATCAAATCTCGGGCAAGTAACATACCGGTGACAAAGGGAACAACGTATGTTGTTATGCGGTCTGACCGATAAAGATCTTCGTAGAATATGTGGGAGCCAATATGGGCATCCAGGTCCCGCTATTGGTTATTGACCGGAGACGTGTCTCGGTCATGTCTACATAGTTCTCGAACCCGTAGGGTCCGCACGCTTAACGTTACGATGACAGTTTTATTGAGTTTTGATGTACCGAAGGAGTTCGGAGTCCCGGATGAGATCGGGGATATGACGAGGAGTCTCGAAATGGTCGAGACGTAAAAATCGATATATTGGACGACTATATTCGGACTTCGGAAAGGTTCCGAGTGATTCGGGTATTTTTCGGAGTACCGGAGAGTTACGGGAATTCGTATTGGGCCTTAATGGGCCATACGGGAAAGGAGAGAAAGGCCTCAAAAGGTGGCCGCACCCCTCCCCATGGTCTGGTCCGAATTGGACTAGGGAAGGGGGGCGCACCCTTCCTTCTTTCTCCTTCCCCCTTCCCTTCTCCTACTCCCACAAGGAAAGGAGGAGTCCTACTCCCGGTGGGAGTAGGACTCCCCCCTATGGCGCGCCTCTCCCCTTGGCCGGCTGCCTCCCCCTTGCTCCTTTATATACGGGGGCAGGGGGGCACCCCAGAGACACAACAATTGATCCTTGAGATCTCTTAGCCGTGTGCGGTGCCCCCCTCCACCATATTACACCTCGATAATACCGTTGCGGAGCTTAGGCGAAGCCCTGCGTCGGTGGAACATCATCATCGTCACCACGCCGTCGTGCTGACGAAACTCTCCCTCAACACTCGGCTGGATCGGAGTTCGAGGGACGTCATCGAGCTGAACGTGTGTAGAACTCGAAGGTGCCGTACGTTCGGTACTTGATCGGTCGGATCGTAAAGACGTACGACTACATCAACCGCGTTGTGATAACGCTTCCGCTGTCGGTCTACGAGGGTACGTGGACAACACTCTCCCCTCTCGTTGCTATGCATCACCATGATCTTCCGTGTGCGTAGGAATTTTTTTGAAATTACTACGTTCCCAACAATAACAACATAACCCAGTTGATATCAGCTAACCAAACATTAAGCATATCATTAGCACACAACACTATCATGCTAGTTGCGACTTATAAGCATAAGAGATTAATTATACTAAGCAAGTAAACATCTAGGCCATGACATCAATGACATCAAGCGGTGAAATACCAAAGCATGAATAATGGAAATGACATGCGTTTCCTATCTACTACAACTTACGCTTGCACGAACATAGGACACTCGACTAGGCATGATCTATAACATGAATTGGTACACACACAAACACACACCATGCATTGTAGTAATCCAAACAGAACATCATGATATGGCATTGATCAGGAAAGTAGGGATTCTACTTAAGTAAATATAAGATCAATGAACGACTAACATGTATATCTACCAAGCAATGGCAAACCACAAGTGTGATCATATAATACACACTAGCAATTTTATAACACATGGGAATCATACAATAAAACATGCAAGTTTGAGCCAGGGCTAGCATGGCATGGTATCGTCTTACATAACCAAAACACATCGAATAATTATGCAAGATCTAATAAACTAACTTCTATGCCAGAAGAAATAAATTCTACAAAGGAAGACAAATATAACCATGGCATAAAAGCGTCCAACAAACATCTACAAAACAAGAGGATCAACTAGGCAAAAATATGCTATGCGACAAAGAACCACAATTGATTTGTTCGCAAACAAGAAAGCATTTCATTTAACTTCTAGCATAAAGGAACTATGCAACAACACATACAAACAATATATAAACATCCATCGCAGACATGACAATGATTGCAAACCAATAAAACAACATGTGACATGGATGGAAATGAACTTGTGAACCATATCTAAGATATATCCATACTAAGCAAAAACTAAAATAATCAAAACATGGAATATTCCATAATTAAATAAAACAAGCAAAACTTAGAGTAATTCACCATAGATCTAAATATCTCAGAAATTGCTACAAATAGATATTATAGTACTACATGGATATAAACAATCATAGAAGAAATGCTAATATAATCACAAGCGAGACATAAATTAATAATTCACGCAACAACTATTGTATACCTATAGACATCAAACAAATCCTATAGATTAAACATGGAGATTTGTACGCATGGCAATAGTTCTTATAAATTAGAACACAAGCATAAAAAGAAATATATGGGGTAGCACAAATTACCGCACCGAAGGAAATACGTATAACTATTTAAACAATTTAAACATGAGTAAATAAATCTAATGAATCATATCTTACTCATAATACTATGAAATAATTAGGAGCGGCTCCTAGGCATATCAAAAACAATGAAAATTACATTCTAACAAAAAGTTCACCGAATATTCTACACATGCATAAAAGTGGACTATAGACAATAAAACAAACTGTTCACTCGAAACAATATGCAAAACTTATTCTAAGTAACTCTAATTCATAAACAAATAATCTAACAACTCACATGTCACACCAAAAATAATGAGAGGCATAACACGAACATATGGAAATATCATATTACAAAAAGATCATCGAACTAGACAACCCTTTGTATTCTACCGCAAGAATGAGTACGGAAATATATATTGTACCGCTTGCAACATCAAACTATCAATCTAACTCCACAACATGGTTACTACAACTACAAGAAACATTTCATATGTTGACCACAAGATTATCCGATAGACCAAAAATATAAAGACAAGCCGATGCCATCAAATCGAAATATGTTTTGGACAAGCGCGGCCAACGAGATAGATAGTTTGAAACATGACGTCTATGAGATACTACGAGTGATGTTGAGAAAGTGTGCATGAGGAATTGGATAGAGGCTCACCGAGTTGGACGGAACGGTGTGGTGAACTTGACGAACAGTGTACACGCACATGTGAAATTCTTCGCGTGTGGTCAACGGAATGTGTTCCTTCTTTCCTGAATGGATTCATCGCATCGAGGGGAACCTTCTGGCGCAAGGGCATGGATGGAGATGCTTGAAGTCGCCGGGAACAAGCACCGGCGTTCATGGAGCATCAGCACTTAGTGGATGTATTTTGGAAGAACATAGAAGGGAGAGTGCAGGAGGTGGTAGGGGATTGCAAGAGGAGGTGGCGGCACACATATATATACTCACGGATTTGAGAACGGTTGAGAGTTAAGGGAGTTCAGAGGGTTCTAGTGCCTGTATGTTTCAGCTTCGTGTGCGCATGTACGTGCAAGTGTGGGTGGAGCCGTGAGGAAGGAGAAGCGCTTGGGGTTTGCCTGGAAGATGGAAAGTGGAGAGAAATAAGGCAAGGGGAAGTCAAGGAGAGGGAATTAAGGAGGCAACACGCAGCGGTGACTGTGCGTTTTCTCTCTGTAGGTTTCTCTAGTGTATGCACGTGAGGTTTATGTGTGTACGTGACAAGGAGGGGTTCAGCTACCATGTGGTAAATGGGCTAAGGCCCATGTGGAAAATAAAGGAAGAAAAGAAAAGAGGAGAGATGGACTTTGGCTCATTCGGTTGAGAAAGAAAAATAGAATGAGGTGGGCTGCACCTAGGAAAAGAGATAGAGAAAATACAAATAAAAGCGAGAGCTAAAATTGGACTATTCCATGGACAAACAAAAATAAGATACATACCGAAAAGAGAGAGATGGATTGGGACATATAAATTCTGTCTGGAGTTTGGTAGATGGAAAATAAATTAATTTTCCTTTTAGGAAAATATAGAGAATTAATAGAAGCTCGAGCAAATATCAAACAAACTAAGAAATCCAATAAATTGGAGACTGCATATTTAAATATGCTGAAGAGGAAAAAAATAAAACCCATCCAAAAGAAAAGAACAAAACTCAAATTAATTTATGTTGGCATTAGCTCAAATTAAATCCTCCAAATTATAAAAGTCCAATTTAAGCTTTGTTAACAAATGAAACCAACGAAAATTTTCTCGCCTTAATTTTGGAAAACTTTTCCTTAAACATTCCGAGAATCGGGATGTTACAGATCTACCCCCCTTAAAAGAAATCTCGTCCCCAAGATTCGGGCTGACTAAAGAGAATGAGTTTGGGTCAGCTTCATCTTCAACATTGTTCTTCTCGGAAACTTGTGGAACCACGGTCGATTCTGAACTTGGTGACATACAACTTTGGGTTCTTGGTTGAAGATATTTTGATTGTCGATGCTATCTCTAGCTTGCTCAAGGCTTGGAAGCAGTCCTTCGATCTTGGTGATGGTAATCTGATAGCTTTTCTGAGAGGTTGATCATTCTTAAATCTTGCCCGTGTTCTCTTGGTGAAGCTTTGATGCTGGTTGACTCATTAATCTTTCCTTCAGGTTGAACTTTATGGTAGGTGCAGTGAAGGTCTTCAAATCTTTGTCTTCTCTACGAATGAAGGTCTTCAAATCTTTGATCTCACCATGAATCACCATCTACTGTCCCCCTTAAAAGAGGTTTTCCTTGGGGTATACAGTGATAATAGACCTCGAAGCACGATGTTGCAACTTCCCTGATCTCAGAGTGTCCTTCGGGGTTTATAGAGAAGAGGGAAAGATCACAAGAGGAGTAAGAGAATCCTACACAAGGTGGAGATACCCCAGAATATAAAGAAAAGATAACACCGAGATAGCCATGAAGCTATCCAAATAAAACTCAAAAGCAACTCTCTTTGGCAAATAGGGTTTTAGTATGACTGCATAGAAAAATGCCAGAAGAAATATATGCATGCAATACTCACACAAAAAGGTTTTTGCGTCTACTAGCTACGAGTTCTACCACTACAAGGGTGTTAACCAACCTAATCCTATATGGCTGGTCACAATAAATCTTGGAGCAGATCTTCAACCTTCACAATTGAAGCATGATCAGCGGTTGTTGAATTCTTGAGATCTCAAGGTGTCTTCTCTCGGCTGAAATGTTGCTACTCAGAGCTTCAAGGCTTGAAGTTATGTTGAAATTCTTGGCACATCTTGTGAAGCTTCTGACTTTTCAACACCATGGACAGGGAAAGGGTTTCATACTATAAATAAGGTGGTAGAGAAGAAAATTTTCAAATTTTATTTGAAAAAGATAAGGCAAGAAGAGCAATAGTGAAGAAGAAGACTATGAGAATGATTCTTTTCAAAATAGTTTTCTTATGAAAATAGTCATAAGGCTTTCCATTTCTAACTAAGGCCACGCGACTAGGTCGACATCAGCTCTGATACCACTTTTGTAAGAATCCATAATTATCTTCCAGATCCTCCTGTGTTTAATTGTCAACCCCAGGATCATTGTTGACAACACAGTGAAATGGTATCATTGCAGAATTCTTAGAAACATTACAAGTAGTATATTTGTCACAAGACATACCTAGTGAAATGTCTCATGACATTTCTTACAATCAGAAAATAGCTGAAAGTACAATGCATAGCGACTCCATCTCAGCCATAGGCAGTCGATGTAGTCCACGTGACCTCACTTCTACGGACCGCCATAGTAGTCGTAGTAATCACCTTCGTCTTCATGGAACTCTGTTGTCAACAAAATTATTGCCATGAGTACATCACGTACTCAACATGCCTCCCACGGGGAAGGACCTAATAGCTACATGTGGCTTCAAAGGAAGGCTGTATGGCTCATTTGCATAAAGCTAATTTTGTTTGACAAATAAAGTAGTTGGATAAAAGCAGTTTTAGATGAAAACATGTTTTATCTCCAGAATAACTTTCTTCAAGTGAGGATCCTCGATCAACTCACGTCCTTCATAGGTTTCAAGAATAGGGGCAAAGAGGGAATAAGCAAGACAGGTCATGTATGTCAAGAAAGATTGATGTGTCGTCCATGACCGTGGACACGGCTATTCCAATAATTTTACACTCTACAGAGGTTGTACACTTTACCCACACGACACAATCCCGACTTGTTGCCACTAGTCATCGCTAGTGTAGTGCACCATTCGGTATACTAGCAGGGAGATTGTGACGAGGTCTTTGGACTAGACCCCCAAAATATGTGACATGCCTGTCGGTGTCAAAACCGGCGGATCTCGGGTAGGGGGTCCCGAACTGTGCGTCTAAGGTTGATGGTAACAGGAGACAGGGGACACGATGTTTACCCAGGTTCGGGCCCTCTCTATGGAGCTAATACCCTACTTCCTGTTTGATTGATCTTGATGAATATGAGTATTACAAGAGTTGATCTACCATGAGATCGTAATGGCTAAAACTCTAGAAGTCTAGCCTGTATGATTATGATTATGATTGCCTTTACGGACTAAGCCCTCCGGTTTATATAGACACCGGAGGGGACTAGGGTTGTACAAAGTCGGTTACAGATAAAGGAATCTTCATATCAGGGCGCCAAGCTTGCCTTCCACGCCAAGGGGAGTCCCATCCAGACACGGGAGAGAGTCTTCGGTCTTGTATCTTCACAGCCCATCAGTTCGGTCCACGTACCATAGTCCGGACGCCCAAGGACCCCTTAATCCAGGACTCCCTCAGTAGCCCCTGAACCAGGCTTCAATGACGAGGTGTCCGGCTCGCAGATTGTCTTCGGCATTGCAAGGAGGGTTCCTCCTCCGAATACTCCAACACAGTCTTCGAACACAATGAACATGTCCGGCTCTGTAAAAAAAAGTACCACACACCACCGCAGAGAGTATAATATTTCACGAGTCCAATCCGCCGAAAACTTTTTGTAGCGTGATATCACGTCCCTGCCTGGTTATTATTTCTAACTGTTTTTCGGCCTACCGCTTCACATTTCAAGATGCGGTTTCTATTGGCACGTCTTGTCGCAGCAGAGATCGTGTCCCCTCATTACGGGATTCTCATCAATACGGGCGTGGCTAATCCAACCGTGCCGTCTGTACAGCCCTTGGGAACAAGCGAGTTTTAAGGCGAGTGGGGAGGCGCTTGATATTCACTGCCTTTATAAGGAGATAAGGATTCCTTTCTCTCACCCACGCCTTCTCTCTCTCTGCCCTCCCATTCTCGAGCTCCAGCGCCCAAGACCTCATCCTTTCTGCCTCAAGAAAGCACTCGACCATGTCCGGATCTGGAGCGCAAGGCAAGTGGATGGCCTCCTCCGTCAAGTAGAAGGACATCACCAAGCTTTGGGAGGCCGGGTACCTGGCCAAAGAAATCGCCCACCGGCTTCTGGCCAAGGGGCATATCGTCCCTACCCCGAAGCCCAATGAGAGGGTGGTGTTCATCCCCCACTTCGTACGCAGGCTAGGATTTCCTCTCCACCCCTTTGTCCGCGGACTTATGTTCTATTATGGGCTAGATTTCCATGATCTAGCCCCAAACTCTTTCCTCAACATCTCGGCATTTATTGTCGTGTGCGAGGCCTTCCTCCGCATTCCACCCAACTTCGGACTGTGGCTTAAGATCTTCAACGTGAAGCCGAAGGTGGTGGATGGCCAACACGCAGAGTGTGGAGGTGCCATGGTGAGCAAGATGCCCAACGTCACATGGCCCAAAGGTACCTTTGTGGAGACCGTCAAGGGGTGGCAGCAACTGTGGTTCTATGTCACAGAGCCCCGCGACGCCACCTGGGCTGCGGCTCCCAAATTCAAGTCCGGAGCCCCAATGCGGCTCACCTCCTGGCTAGAGAAGGACCTGAATTGGTCTTCGTCAGATGAGCTGACAGCGCTGCAAACATGCATCCAGATCATGGTTGACAAGAACATCAAGCTCATCAATGTGATCCAGGTGATGCTAGTTCGCCGGATCCTTCCATGCCAGAGCCGGACTTGCCATTTATGGGAGTTCAATCCGGCCGAGCACCAGACCTTGCAACGGTTCTTCGGAACTACGCACGAAGACATCTGGAAGGTGCTCTTTAAGGGCAATGAGACGCGGCCGGAGACGACCGAGGACCGTGGGCACGCCCTGGCCCATCCCGCCAGTGCGGTAAGTCTTTCGCGTTTCAAGGTGTATCCTTTACTAGCTTATTCAGGGAAGATACCTAAACCTCACTATTTATTTTTTCAGGGCTGGACAAAGAAGGCGGAGCGGATTCGGTGTCCGGCTCCGCTGCCCGAGGAACCAGCCATCCCGTCCTGGTCCCGGTGCCTTACCAGGCACCGGAGAAGAAGGCCAAGGGGGCCAGAAGTGGCTTCCGCCGCAAGGGCGCTTCGGACGTGACGTCCGAAGACACCGAGACTCACTCCTCCGCTGCCGAAGACGACGACGAGGAGGAGGATGAAAGCAACTCCCCCCTGAGGGGGGGGGGGGGAGGAAGAAGAGGGCGGCCTCCACAAATATGGAGGCGGAGGCGTCCAAGAAAGGGAAGCTCTCCCGCACGAATAACTCCGCATGGGACATCGATAGCAGCCCAGAGCTGCGCCCCTGAGATAAGCCCCGGGCCGAATCGTGTGTACTCAAAGACCCTGACACATTCATGTATTCAGCCTATTTAATTCATATTACAAAAAGATCATCGAACTAGAAAACCCTTTGTATTCTACCGCAAGAATGAGTACGGAAATATATATTGTACCGCTTGCAACATCAAACTATCAATCTAACTTCACAACATGGTTACTACAACTACAAGAAACATTTCATATGTTGACCACAAGATTATCTGACAGACCAAAAATATAAAGACAAGCCGATGCCATCATATCGAAATATGTTTTGGACAAGCGCGGCCAACGAGATAGATAGTTTGAAACATGACGTCTATGAGATACTATGAGTGATGTTGAGAAGGTGTGCATGAGGAATTGGATAGAGGCTCACCGAGTTGGACGGAACGGTGTGGTGAACTTGACAAACAGTGTACACGCACATGTGAAAATCTTCGCGTGTGGTCAACAGAATGCGTTCCTTCTTTCCTGAATGGATTCATCGCATCGAGGGGAACCTTCTGGCGCAAGGGCATGGATGGAGATGCTTGAAGTCACCGGGAACAAGCACCGGCGTTCATGGAGCATCAGCACTTAGTGGATGTATTTTGGAAGAACATAGAAGGGAGAGGGCAGGAGGTGGTAGGGAATTGCAACAGGAGGTGGAGGCACACATAAATATACTCACGGATTTGAGAACGGTTGAGAGTTAAGGGAGTTCAGAGGGTTCTAGTGCCTGTACGTTTCAGCTTCGTGTGCGCATGTAAGTGCAAGTGTGGATGGAGCCGTGAGGAAGGAGAAGCGCTTGGGGTTTGCCTTGGAAGATGGATAGTGGAGAGAAATAAGGCAAGGGGAAGTCAAGGAGAGGGAATTAAGGAGGCAACACGCAGCGGTGACTATGTGCGTTTTCTCTCTGTAGGTTTCTCTAGTGTATGCACGTGAGGTTTATGTGTGTATGTGACAAGGAGGGGTTCAGCTACCATGTGGTAAATGGGTTAAGGCCCATGTGGAAAATAAAGGAAGAAAAGAAAAGAGGAGAGATGGACTTTGGCTCATTCGGTTGAGGAAGAAAAATAGAATGAGGTGGGCTGCACCTAGGAAAAGAGATAGAGAAAATACAAATAAAAGCGAGAGATAAATTGGACTATTCCATGGACAAACAAAAATAAGATACATACCGAAAAGAGAGAGATGGATTGGGACATAGAAATAAAGTCTGGAGTTTGGTAGATGGAAAATAAATTAATTTTCCTTTTAGGAAAATATAGAGAATTAATAGAAGCTCAAGCAAATATCAAACAAACTAAGAAATCCAATAAATTGGAGATCGCATATTTAAATATGCTGAAGAGGAAAAAAATAACACCCATCAAAAAGAAAAGAACAAAACTCAAATTAATTTATGTTGGCATTAGTTGAAATTAAATCCTCCAAATTATAAAAGCCCAATTTAAGCTTTGTTAACAAATAAAACCAACGAAAATGTTCTCGCCCTAATTTTGGAAAACTTTTCTTTAAAAATTCTGAGAATCGGGATGTTACACAATAGGAGTACTAATGAAATAATTCTTATTAGTACTTGATAAATCACAAAGCTTGGTATTTTCAGCAATAGACATAATGACAATACAAGCAGAGATAGTAATACATATTTTTGGTTTTTTGGATTTTTTTTTGGCAAAGAAAATAGAAGGAAAATAAAAAAAGGCAAAAGGCAAGAAACAAGAAAATAACAAAAAGCAAAAGAAAGTGTTTGTGCGAAGGCACGTGATAGGTAGATGATGTCTCCCCGGCAACATCGCTAGAAATTCTTCTGCTACTACCATAGGAGTTGTTGGATTGCCTGAAGAGGCAAGGAGATGTAGCACAACAGCAAAAATATTTTCCTCGGTTAAGAACCAAAGTTTATCATACCAGTAGGAGGCACCACACTATAAATGTTAGCAGCACCTACACACAAACAAAACAATTGCTTGCACCCAACAAAGGCAAGGGGTCGTCACTCCCCTTGTTCTTGCTAGCCACAAGATTAAAAACAAATAGTGATAGGCAAAGCGACAAACAGGAAAGAACAAAATAAGGACAATAGTAGAGGTTTTGGTATTGATGGAAAATAAACCCGGCCATAGGTTCACTAGTGGCATCTCTCTCGAGAGTATATATAGCAAGGGTGTGGTAGACAAACTACTGTTGGGCAATAGATAGAACTGAGCATACTTATATTTGTGATCATTCATGGCATAATCTCACATAGGCATTGCGTCCATGACAAGTAGGCCGTTAATCCAACTGCATCTACTACTATTACTCCACCCCTAGACAGTTATCCAGCATGCATATCAAAGTATTAAGTTCATGATAAAAAAGTAACGTAATAAGTATGATGACATAATGTAGACAAAATAAGATAATCGATATGGCCAAACCCCCATCATTTTACCATTAGTGCCAACAACACAATACGTTCCTTCGTCCCTCCTGTCACAAGGCAAGATCACCGAAAAAGGGTTGAACCCACTACTATGCACCACTCCCTCATAGATCGAAAAGCATACATAGCTACATAATTACACAAGAGAGAAACTTCAAGAGATTCAAAATAGATGAATGAATAACTGATCATAAACCCACAATTCATCAGATTCCAACAAACACATTGCAAAAGATTACATCGGATTGATCTCAGAGAAGACCATTGTATTAACGATCAAAAGAGAGAGAAAGCCATCTAGCTACTACTATGGACACGTAGGTCCTAAGGAAACTACTCACACATCATCATGGAGGCATCAAGGTTGATGAAGAGATGGCCTCCCCAATGATTCTCCCCTCTGACAGAGCACCGTAACAGGGCTCCATATGAGATCGCTTTGGAATAAAGGCTTGCGGCGGCAATAAATTCTTTTGGTTTTCTGAATATAGTAACCAACATGAGCAATATGGGTTCTACATATTGCTCATGTGCCATAGGATTTCTAATTATTTGAGAATTTATAGGTCGGGAATTAGGGCAAACGAAGCCATGAGGGGCCCACAAACCAGGGTGTCGCGCCCTACCCCGCAGGGGGCGCGCCTGCCTTATTGGACTCTCGTGGGTCTTTTCGTCCTCCACAAAGCTTGTAGGGTCTCTTATTGTCCAGAAACAAGAGTCAAAAAGTTTTGTCGTGTTTGGACTTCTGCTGGAAAACCAAAAACATGCAAAAAAACAGGAACTTGTACTGGGCACTAAATTAATAGGGTTAGTCCAGAAAAACAATTTAAATGACACATAAAGTATACAAAAGTGATAACTTAATAAAATTTAACAATCAAAAATTGTATATACGTTCGAGGCGTATCACCCACGCGCAACATCAGCAAGCTCTTGTATTTAGAAGCTGCAATGTCCGTGTAAGTGCATCTAGTGCCCCTTAGTGATTTTGGTGTATTGAAGACTTATAGGTTAAGGGACTAATGCGTTTGTGAGTGTACACAGATCTATAAGTCTATGAGGAGTTTGATAATTACAGAGAAAGTCGACCCCTAAAAATGAAGTTCTTCGACTGAAGACTTTGGATTTCTGAAGACTTTGAAGGTGAAGAAATTGGTGTGACCTTGAAGACTTGGTATTCATTTGAGGAATATGAAGCGTGAAGACTTTTGTTTTCGTAGTTTCATTTTCTCTTTCTTGAGTCATAGGAAACACCGTACTGTTAAAGGGGGTCGAGGAAATACTAAGGAAAAATTTCCATGTGATGCTCAACTCAAAATCCTACACCTACCAATCCCTTCGAGTGAAGCCATTGGAAATCTCATACAGTTCAGTCATATTCTTCAGTGACAGAGACGAAGTTCTTCTGGTCTCTGAGGAATTTGTTCTGACTGAGGAGTTAGGAATTCGCCAGTGCGGATTGCCTACACAGTGAGGAACATGATAGCCCTGAGGAATTTGAACCTCAAATTTCCGACCGTTGCTGTGCTATGCGCCAGCTGTCCCAAAATATCTACCCACCTAACGGTCATATCATTGAAGGGCATTTATGTCTTATCATGCGGGCTGCTCCCTAGGCTATAAATAGCCGCCCCCTACAACCACTAGCTGGTTGGCTGCTCCGAGAGAAACTGACACTTGTCATTTGAGAGCATCCCATCCTCCGAGGACTTTGAGCGAAAATCATCAAGTGAGGAAAAACCCCAAACCCAAACACCTACAAACCCAAAGTGATTGAGCATCACTGAAGAGATTGATCCTGCGTGGATCCGACGCTTGTTACCTTTGAAGACTGTGCTTCTTCCAGACGGTTAGGCGTCATGGTCTAGAGCATCCAAGAGGAAATTGTGGATCGCCGAGTGACCGAGTTTGTGAAGGTTCGGAAGTCACCTGAAGACTTACCACGAGTGATTGGACGAGGTCTGTGTGACCTTAGTTCAAGGAGAATACGGTGAGGACTGTGTGTCCGGGACTGGGTGTCCTCAGGTTTAAATACCTAGCCGCTCCAACCAGACGTACAACTGAGACAGCAGTTGGAACTGGTCTACCAAATCATTGTCTTCACCAAGCCAACTGGTTCTATTTCCTCAACTCTTTCATTTCCTCATTCCTGTGTTGTGCAATTGTTCATATCTGTGTTTGAAGACTTTGACTGAAGACTTTCTCAATTTCCTCAGTTCAATTTCCTCAGTCTGTTTGTCTTCATCCTGTGTTATCCTGTGTTTACGCTTTCTGTACTCTGTGCTTGTTTTCATTTCATCATGATGACTATGCTTGTGTTCTGCTATGCATACTTTTGAGTACTTATTCCGCTGCAAGTAGTTCTTCGCTAAGGAATTTCCTCACCCACAAATTCCTCAGTGAAGAATTTATAAAAATCGCCTATTCACCCCCCCTCTAGTCGATATAACGCACTTTCAATTGGTATCAGAGCAAGGTACTCCCTTGTTCTGTGTGATTTTGGTTTAACCACCTGGAGTTTTAGTTATGTCGACCGCAGGTATGATCAAGGTCTCTGCTGGGTGTCCTACCTTCGATGGGACGGACTACCCCTACTGGAAGAATAAGATGCGAATGCATCTTGAGGCAATTGATAACGATCTCTGGTATGTTGTGGAAAAAGGTGTTCCCTCTGTCTCACCCTCACTGAACGCTGCCGATGTGAAGAGATTCAAGCAACTCGATTCTCAAGCGAAGAATATCATATGTGGCCATCTGAGCAAAGGACAGTATGGAAGAGTGAGTGCTTTGGAAACTGCTAAGCTTATCTGGGATAGGCTGTCCAAAGTAAATGAAGGAGTCTCAACACAGCGTGACTCTCGAGTTGATGTTCTTCGCAATCTCTTCAACCGCTTCAAAAGACTCGACAATGAGAATGTTCAACAAACCTTCGATCGCCTCACTGACATCTCAAATGAGCTTCAAGCACTTGGTGCCACTGACATCACCGACCACGAGGTGGTGAAGAAACTGCTGAGATCGCTTGATTCCTCATTTGATACTCTGGCCTTGATGATACAAGAGCGTGCTGATTACAAGTCACTTGATCCCGCTGATATCCTCGAAAGGCTAAACACTCATGAGTTCCAGCTTGCTGAAAAGAGAGATCTCTATGGTTCGAGCTATGGCAGATCACGTGCACTGAAGGCCAAGGCAGTTTCTGAGTCTGAAGATGAAGACTCTGAAAGCAGTCTTGGTGATCCTGAAGAACTGAGCCATGATCTAGCACTGCTTGTGAAGAAATTCCAGAAGCTCTCAAGACGTGGTCGCTTTGGAAGACCCTCAAGGAGCAATGATTCCTCATCCAGTGACTACAAGAAGAGGCTTTGTCACAAATGCAAGAAACCAGGACACTACATTCAAGATTGTCCTCAGTGGGAAAAGGAATCAAAGAAGAAGAAATACAAGGATTACAGTTCTGATGATACGAAGAAAAAGAAGAAATCCTCAAAATCTTCATCATCAAAATCCTCAAAGTCTTCATCTCACAAGAAGAGTAGCTCCAAGAAGGCTCGGGCATTCATTGGCAAGGAAATGGACTCTGAGGCTGAATCTGAAGAAAGTGAGGAAGAGGAGGCATCTGAGGATTCCGAATCCGGTGTCGCGAGCCTAGCCCTCGCTACTGCATTCGTCAGCAAGTCTATCTTCAACTCTGAAGAAAATGACCTCACCAACAAGGCTGATGAAGGCAATGATGACTACGCTCCCACCTATTGCTTCATGGCAAAGGGTGCCAAGGTACTCAAATATGCCTCATCTGAATCAAGTGAAAATGAATCTGATGAAAACCTTAAGCCTAGCTATTCTAAACTTGCTTAGATTGTTGTGAAACAAAAAAGGGCCCTTGAAAAGGTTCAAAACATGCTAGACAAGAGTGATGATATGTTGGGTGAAGAAATGGATCGCACTAAAACCTTGACTGAAAATCTTCAGAGACTTCAGACTAGGTATGACAACCTTCAAGGTCATCATAACACTCTTTTGTCTGATCATGAGAAGCTTTCTTATGAATTTCTTTAAAGAAAGCAAGATCTAGAGAAGCTAAAAGTGAGTTATGAAGATCTTCAGAAGGAGCGCGATTCATTACTTGCTCAACAAATCAGCGCTGCTCAGGAAGAATTTGTTCCTCCATGTTTGAAATGCATTGAACATGAATCTGCTAATTCTTCACCTGAATGTTCAAATGCTCCTAATGCTACAAATTCCTCAACTGTCTCTGCAATCATTAATTCCTCATCTGAGGACATTGCTAGTATCACTAACAATGCAGGGCTGAAGGAATTGTACATGATAGGCGTGTACAAAAGTCTCAAAGGGCATCAGACTCTTTGTGATGTGCTCAAAAAGCATATCCTCAACAGAAACCCTAGGAAAGAGGGTATTGCCTTTGAGAGAAAACTCAATGCTGATGGTACATATTGGAAGCCTGAGCAGTACCCCAAAACCTCATGGGTTGCTGCAAATGGACCTCCAGTTGATCCATCTAACTTATCTGGCTTTACATGTGAATCTCCTCATTCTTCTGATGAGTCATTTGACTCCAACTATAAACTGTTCAAAAATCAGAATGGTGAAGTATTTGCTAGATATGTTGGCACAAACTGCAGGAACGGTTCTCCTATGAAGAAAATCTGGGTTCCCAAAAGATGCCTTGAAAGTCTTCAGGTGAATGTCCTCATGACACCACCTGTGAGGAATAGGAACCCCAGATCAAATTCTTCATACGGACCAAATTCTTCATATGGATCCAAGTCCACATACGGACCAAATTCCTCACATGGATCAAATTCCTCAAGAGGATCAAAGTCCTCATATGAACATCATCGTGCTAACAACTCTGTTTCGCAGGGAGGAGCCAAGGGCTATGAATATGAGCATTATTCTTCTAATCATTATGTTCATAAGTCCTCGAAGAATTTCTCTGCTTATTCATATGCTTACCCTAACTTCTCTTATGTGAAACGAAACGGATTGGCTTCTATGCCACCTTTCTCATATGGAGCTCGCAGAGTGATGAACTCTTTGCCACCCCTTCAGATGTGGGTGGTGAAGAAAAAGAACTAATCTCTTCTGCAGGGTCAGGTCTCCAGACGTACTTGAACGTCTGAAGAATTTGCTGGAGACCTGAAGTTTGCCTGAAAGGACGCAAGATAATCATGAAGAAATGAACTTTCATTTCTCATGTCCTCATACTGCTTTATCTGTTCTATTGCTTGATGAAATTGATCTGATGAATTGATGTCATATTCTTCACTGATGAAGTATATGAAGTTCGTAAGCTGCACTAATTCATCTACAGGATGATCAACCCAAAGCCACTGAGTGGGTCCTCGATAGTGGATGTACAAATCACATGACTGGTGACAAGAATCTATTGATTGATGCTCCCTTATCACCATCGCATCTGAAGCATATCATCTTCGCTGACAAAGGCAAAAGTCAGGTATTGGGTCTAGGTAAGGTTGCGATCACAAAGGATCGACACATGGACAAAGTCATGCTTGTCGGGTCCTTAGGATACAACCTCATGTCTGTCTCAATGCTTTGTGATCTTGATATGGTAGTTGTGTTTGGCAAGTATCGTTGTGTTGTGGCTACGGAAGCTGACAATTCCAAAGTCTTCGAAGGCTTTAGGAGAGGAGACTTGTATATTGTTGATTTCTCTACAGGACCGCAACCAGCCGTGTGCCTACTTGCAAAAGCTTCAGAAGGATGGCTATGGCATCGACGACTTGGTCATGCAGGCATGAGGAATTTGCACACGCTTGCGAAGAAGAAGCATGTCATTGGCATTGAGAATGTCAAATTCCTCAAGGATCACCTATGTGGAGCTTGTGAAGTTGGAAAGATGACCAAGGCTAAGCATCCAGCGAAGACTATCATGACCACTACTCGACCATTCAAATTTCTTCACATGGACCTCTTTGGTCCTAACCATTACTCAGCTGTCACAAATGACGCATCTTTCTATGGGCTTGTTATTGTTGATGATTACTCTCGTTACACATGGGTACACATTGTTACTTACAAACATGAAGTGCAGGAAGTCTTCAAACGATTTTCCTTGAGGGCTTCAACCAACTTTGGTGTGAAGATCAAGCACATCAGAAGTGACAATGGAACTGAGTTCAAGAATTCTGGTCTTGATGACTATCTTGATGAACTTGGTATTACTCATGAGTTATCTGCTCCTTACACTCCTCAGCAAAATGGCGTCATGGAGCGCAAGAATAGAACTCTTGTTGAGATGGCTTGCACTATGCTTGATGAGTACAAGATGCCTCGTCACTTCTGGATTGAGGCAATTTATACTGCGTGCCACATCATCAACAGGGTATATCTTCACAAATTCTTCAAGAAGACTGCCTATGAACTCCTCACTGACAAGAAACACAATGTGAGTTATTTCAAAGTCTTCGGTGCTAAATGTTGGATTAGAGATCCTCATCACAATGCTAAATTTGCACCGAAAGCACATGAAGGTTTTATGCTTGGTTACGGAAAGGACTCGCACACCTACAGAGTCTTCAACACCGTTCTTCACAAGGTTGTTGAAACTGTAGATGTGCGGTTCGATGAAACTAATGGCTCGCAAAGAGAGCACCTACCCTCTGTGATTGATGAACCAGCACCTGAGGAAACTATCAAGTTCAAGGTTACTGAGGATGTCATTCCTACCGAAGAATCTGCTGAAGAATCCATTCCAGAACGTGAAGAACGTCGAGCTAATGCACCTGAAGAAATTGCTGAAGAAAATGGTGCTGAAGAAAATGCTGATCAAATTCCTCGACGACAACCTACTCATCCTCGCGTTGCAAAAGAAGTGCAAGTTGAGAAGATCATCGATGACATTGAAGCACCAGGTCCTCTCACACGCTCAAAAGCTTCACATTTATCTAACTTTTGTGGGCACTATGCTTTTGTCTCTATCTCAGAGCCCACTAAGGTAGATGAAGCATTTCTGGAGCCTGAGTGGATTCAGGCCATGCAAGAAGAATTACATCAGTTCGGGCTCAACAACGTTTGGGAACTGGTCATCGTCCAGATCCTCGCAAACACAATATCATTGGCACAAAGTGGATCTACCGCAACAAGCAAGATGAAAATGGCCTTGTGGTGAGGAATAAGGCTCGGCTAGTAGCTCAAGGCTACACACAGGTTGAAGGAATTGATTTCGATGAAACTTTTGCACCTGTTGCTAGACTTGAAGCTATTCGCATATTACTTGCTTATGCTAACCATCATGATATCACTTTATATCAAATGGATGTGAAAAGTGCATTCCTCAATGGTAAGCTTGAGGAAGAAGTATATGTTGCTCAACCCCCAGGTTTTTAAGATCCTAAGCATCCTGACAAAGTCTTCAGACTAAATAAGGCCCTCTATGGCCTCAAGCAGGCCCCTCGGGCGTAGTATGATACTTTGAAGGAATTCCTCATGAAGAAAGGCTTCAAACCCGGTTCACTCGACCCTACTCTTTTCACTAAATCATATGATGATGAATTGTTTGTATGCCAAATATATGTTGATGACATCATCTTTGGCTGTACTGACCAACGTTATAGTGATGAATTTGCCTATATGATGAGTGAAGAATATCAAATGTCTATGATGGGAGAGTTGAAATTCTTCTTAGGTCTTCAAATTCGTCAATAGCGCAATGGCATATTCATATCTCAGGAGAAATACCTCAAGGATGTACTGAGGAAATTCGGCATGCAAGATTGCAAAGGCGTCAAAATTCCTATGCCCACAAATGCCCATCTGTGCACTGATGAAAATGGTATTGACTTCGATCAAAAGGTATACCGCTCCATGATTGGTTCTTTATTGTACTTATGTGCATCTAGGCTAGATATTATGCTTAGTGTTTGCATGTGTGCCCGATTTCAAGCTACACCGAAGGAATCATACCATAAGGCTGTGAAGCATATTCTTTGATATCTAGCTCACACACCAACACTAGGATTATGGTACCCCAAGGGCTCGGCTTTTGATCTCGTTGGATATTCTGACTCTGACTATGCTGGTGATCGTGTGGATCACAAGTCAACATCTGGTACATGTCATTTCCTCGGACGATCTTTGGTCTGTTGATCCTCGAAGAAACAGAACTGTGTATCACTGTCTACTGCTGAAGCTGAGTACATTGCTGCTGGTTCTTGTTGTGCTCAATTGCTGTGGATGAAGCAAACTCTCAAGGACTACGGCGTCAACGTGAAGAATGTGCCTCTCTTCTGTGACAATGAGAGTGCCATTAAGATTGCTCACAACCCAGTTCAGCACTCAAAGACAAAGCACATTGTCAGAGTAAATGGCCACGGGTAGCCTAACCGACTCCCCCTGGCTCTTCAAGAAATTACCAGGCCAATCGAGCCTTCAAGCATCCAGAGCACGGGGTCGCCTTCCTCTGGCCGGCTATCACCAAGGCCGACTACCAGAAGGCGACCCGACCTCAAAAACCTTCCCGAAGAGAGCTACGAGATGGCCGACTCCAGGAAGCCGGCCCCAAGAGGACCGACTCCCAGAAGCCGGCCATGAAGAAGGCCGACTCCCAGAAGCCGGCCAAGACTGCACCCACCAGGGCTGCACCCACATAACGGTGAAAAGACGGGGCGTGGCCGCAGTACAGCCTGCCACCCCCGAATCCCGGAGCATGCATGGCCACAGTGCGTCGTACGGGTCAACCATCCCCCGTCCGGCGCGGCACTGTAGCCATGTTGACCGTGGCATCACCCACGACAGGCGCCAGTACGGCCCGCGGGCGGCGGGCCCCTTCAGCCAGAGAGACGCTCGAAGGCGGCCCGGCCTCCCCTAGTCGGCCTGGGGCGTAGCCGGCTCCTAATAGCCGGCTACCTCCCTCCCTCGAAGTATGTGCATCATTAAGGAGACAAGACGAGGTGAGGCTACAGTGAGAGCCCGCCAGGCGGCGGCACTGTAGCCACGCTTACCTCAACAAAACCCTTGTCATCAGGGGCGAGGCAACTGTAACCAGCCGCCGACAAGGCCCCCAGGCGGTGGGGCCGGCCTGTCGGCCAAGAGGCCGGCAGCCGGCGGGACCCACCAGTCAGCGGGCCCCAACGGCCGGCGGAGAAGCCGGCGAGCACAGACACTGACGGCTGGGACCCGCACCTAGCCGGATTACCATTGTACCCCTGGGGGGTAGGCCTATATAAACCCCCCGGGGCACCCATGCAAAGGGTTGATCTCTAAGATAGTTTTAGCCACCACGTAGAGGGAAGAGGAGAGCTAGCCTTGCCTTTCTTCCTCCTCTAGCCAAACAGCTCAAGGAGCACTTGTAGCTACTTGTGTTGATCTAGTGATCATGCGGAGACCCCGCAGAGCAGGACTAGGGGTGTTATCTCCACGGAGAGCCCCGAACCTGGGTAAGATTCGCCGGCGTGCATGTCTTCGCCTTATCCCGTTTCCAGGCACCGGCGATGTCTTACTGGCTCCCACAATGATAAGCCACCCGTTGGCATATGTCGCACCTACCACCCGACATTTGGCGCCCACCGTGGGGCCAGGTGCACCGTCGTCCGGAGACCTGTTCTGGACGGGAACCCTTTTCCTCCCCCGCAAGCGTAGCCAGCCCGCTACGCCCGATGGCGCTTGCCCTGACGCGCTGCAAGGCGTCGACGACGCCTGCGCGGCGAGCTGCCTCGCCGATCTTCTTGGCGAGGCTCGCATCTCCGACGAGCCTGCGTCCGACGCGGGCACAGACTGGCCCGAGAGCCGCCTCGTCAGCGTCCTCGACCAGCTTCACGTCTCCAGCGAGCTTGCTGTGGACTTGGAGTCGGTCGACTCCACCGACCCGATGCTTGTCGACTTCGACACGGCATCGCTTGACGCCTTCCCCACCAATGTGGTGATCATCGACGACCCTCTCTCTTGAGCTGATAGTGGTAGCAGCGCTGTCACTGAGGTGCTGGTCATCAGCCACGACGCCATCTCGGGCGAGAACGCCCACGACGCCCTACAAGCGGCGTTGCACGACTTGTCCGTCCCCATCCCGGCCGACGCCGACGCCGAGACTCTGGAAGCACGCTGCCTCGCCCTCATCGCAGAGGGCCAGAAGATAGCATCCATGAGACGCCTCACTGAGGCTCACCAGCGCGAAGTCGACCGCACCGCCTTTGGTACGCCGACTCCTGGCGGGCCGAGCCGAGCCGGCCTGGTCAAGAAGCGCGGCGCGGCCATCGCCAGCATGCTGGGAGCAGACCGCGCAGTCTACGCCACGCCACTCGAGAACCTGCGTGCCGCTCAGGCGGCCATAGACGAGCTGAACGGGCTGGGGGCTGATGAGCTCCCCTACATGACTAGACGCATCCAGCAGCTGATCGACGCGGCCGCAGAACGGCATGAAGCTGGCGCCCGCGCCGAAAGTCCTCCCCCACGCCGAGAGCACGCCGCGACATCCCGGACGCCGATTGCAAGCGGCGCCCGCGCAAGAAAAGACAAGGAGCCGGCTGCTAGCCGCAGGCGGACTCGGGTCACCATTGAGCGCGACGCAGAAGGCCGCCCCCGAGCGGTGGAACGACAAGGCAATCCGCCTCCCCCCGCCTCGTGGGGAGATATATCCAACCCCGCCGCCTGTCACGCATCCGACTCTCGGCGGCCGACTAGGCCACCGCGAAGGAGTCGGCGAGAATGATGCCCGCCACCGGATAGACCGCCTAGCGCGATCCCTGGCGCTAGAAGAAGAAGATGATGTCGGCCTGCCTTGCTTTGGCCCCCGCATCCGCGACGAGCCCTTCCCCAAAGGGTTCTCACTCCCAAGAGACACGCCAAAATACAACGGCTCCGTGAAGCCGGAAGATTGGTTGATTGACTACTCTACCGCAGTCAGCATAGCAAACGGCAACAGGTGCATTGTCGTGAAGTACGTCCCTCTCATGCTTCAAGGCACGACACGCACCTGGCTGAACAGCCTCAAGCCCTACAGCGTCAACAGCTGGCTAGACTTCACGGAAGTCTTCGTCCGCAACTTCACCAGCACATACAAGCGGCCTCCCAAGCCCCGCCAGCTCTCCTTATGCGTCCAAGGGCCCAACGAATCGACTCGCGACTACCTCACGCGTTGGGCCGAGCTCCGCAACTCCTGCGAGGGGGTGCACGAGGTTCAAGCCATAGAGTACTTCACCGCCGGGTGCCGAGAGGGCACCCTCCTCAAGCACCGACTCCTCTGCGACGAGCCGACTACCCTCGACGAGCTTCTGATCATAGCAGACAAGTACGCCACGGCCGACTCCTCAATGAAGACCGAGCTCCGAGTGGACGCCTCTGGAAAGGTGCTCGCTCCGGCTCCCAAGACGCCGGCTGGTGACTCTAACCGACGCCCCTACCAGAACGACCACAAGCGCAAGGCCCCTATGCCGCCTTCCACCAGTCGGCAAGTAGCCACCGTCGAAGACGAACAGCCCGAAGAGCGGCCCGCGCCCAAGAAGAAGGGCGGCAGGCCGGCTTGGCAGCCGGCCTTCTCCTACGAGCAAACTCTTGATGCCCCCTGCAAGTTCCACAGCGGTGCGAAGCCGTCCAACCACACGACCCGGAAGTGCCATTGGCTCACGCGGATCTCCAAGGGCGAGGGGCTGCTGCCGCCTCCACCTCCTGGCCCGCCGCCTCCAGCCCCTCAGCAGCCGGCTGTTCGACCAGCAGTCGGAGCCATTCAAGATGAGTTCCCAGATGAGCATGCCGCCTACGTCGTCTTCACGAGCCAAATTGAAGACAAGCGCAGTCGGCGCCGACAGCACCAAGAAGTCAATGCGGTCACCTCCAGCATCCCCGAGTTCATGCATTGGTCTGAGAAGCCTATCAGCTAGAGCCGGGCCGATCACCCAGAGGTGATGCCGTCTCCCGGCTCTTATGCATTGGTGTTGGACGCCACCCTCGCGACAGAAAGGCGAGCTGCCCGTTTCTCCCGTGTGCTGATTGATGGTGGAAGCAGCATCAACATACTGTACCGCGACACCATGGAGAAGTTGAACCTCAAGGCGAAGCAACTCATGCCAAGCCGGACTGTGTTTCATGGCATCGTACCCGGCTTGTCCTGTTCCCCAATCGGCAAGATCAAGATGGATGTTCTCTTCGGAGACAGGGATCACTTTCGCCGAGAAGCGATCTGGTTTGAAGTAGTGGATCTAGAGAGCCCTTACCATGCCTTGCTTGGCCGACCTGCCCTAGCCAAGTTCATGGCTGTGCCCCACTACGCCTACCTCAAGATGAAGATGCCGAGTTCAAAGGGGATCATCACCATAGCCGGAGACTACAAGAAGTCCACCAAGTGCGCTGCGGCCAGCAGCTGACTAGCCGAGTCCCTCGTGATTGCTGAAGAGAAGAAGATGCTGGACTGAGTCGTGGCCATGGCCGGCAAGCAGCCGGCCCTGTCCCCCAACCCCAAGGAATATGATGCTCAGGGCTCCTTCCAGCCGGCCAAGGAAACAAAGAAGATACCTCTGGACCCGAAGAACCCGGAGAGGTTTGCTGTCGTTGGTGCAAACCTGGACAGCAAATAGGAAGGCGAGCTCGTCGACTTCCTCCGTGAGAATCAGGACATCTTTGCATGGTCCCCAAAGGACATGCCGGGTGTTCCGAAGGATTTCGCCGAGCACAAGCTACACGTCCGAGCGGACGCAAAACCAGTCAAGCAGCCTCTCCGTCGACTGTCGAAAGAAAAGAGAAGGATCGTAGGAGAAGAGATAGCCCGGCTCCTGGCAGCCGCCTTCATTATGGAGGTGCTCTAGAGTGGCTTGCCAACCCGGTCTTGGTGTTGAAGAAGAACAATAAATGGCGTATGTGTATAGATTACACCAGCCTCAACAAAGCCTGCCCCAAAGATCCGTTTGCCCTACCACGGATCGATCAAGTGATAGACTCCACAGCCGGATGCGAGCTGTTGAGTTTCTTTGATGCTTACTCAGGCTACCACCAGATCAAGTTGGACCCAGCCGACCGCCTGAAGACCGCCTTCATCACACCATTCGGAGCTTTCTGCTACCTGACTATGACATTCGTCTTGAGAAATGCCGGTGCCACCTTTCAGTGTTGCATGCAGAAATGCCTCCTCAAGCAACTCGGCAGAAATGCCCACGTCTATGTAGACGAAATTGTGGTGAAGACGGAGAAGCGCGGCACCCTGCTGGAAGACCTCAGAGAAACATTTGCCAACTTGCGCCGATTTCAGATCAAGCTCAACCCTGAGAAATGCGTGTTCGGAGTACCAGCCGGCCAACTTCTAGGCTTTTTGGTCTCCGAACGCGGCATTGAGTGCAACCCAGTGAAGATCACGGCCATAGAGAGAATGGAGATTCCTACCAAGCTGCGAGACGTTCAGAAGTTTACCGGGTGCCTGGCCTCCCTAAACCGCTTTATCAGCCGGCTAGGGGAGAAGGCTCTCCCCCTGTACCGAATCATGAAGAAGTCTACCCACTTCGAGTGGAACAACCAAGCAGACCAAGCTTTCCATGAGTTGAAGAAGATGCTGACCACACCGCCTGTCTTGGCAGCGCCGACTGAGAAAGAGCCCATGCTCCTTTACATTGCTGCGACTAGCCGAGTGGTTAGTACAGTCATCGTGGTCCAACGCCCAGAAGAAGGCCGAGCTCAGTAAGTCCAGAGGCCGGTATATTATTTGAGCGAAGTACTGTCCACCTCGAAGCAAAACTACCCGCATTACCAGAAGATGTGCTATGGAGTGTACTTCGCCGCCAAGAAGTTGAAGCCCTACTTTCAAGAGCATCCCATCACGGTCGTATGCACTGCCCCCCTTGCCGAGATCATAGGCAGCCGGGATGCATCCGGCCGGGTGGCTAAGTGGGCCATCGCGCTGGCTCCTTACATGATCTTCTACCAGCCCCGCACCGCCATCAAGTCCCAAGCATTGGCCGACTTCCTTGTCGACTGGGCCGAGACCCAGTACCTACCGCCGGCTCCCGATTCCACTCATTGGCAGATGCACTTCGACGGATCCAAGATGCGCACCGGCTTGGGAGCCGGCATCGTCCTCACCTCTCCCAAGGGCGACAAGCTCAGATACACATTGCAAATTCATTTTGCCGCCTCCAACAATGTGGCCGAGTACGAGGCGCTCATACACGGGCTCCGGCTAGCCAAAGAACTCGGCATACGCCGGATCCTGTGTTATGGCGACTCAGATTTGGTGGTCCAGCAGTCATCTGGCGACTGGGATGCCAAGGACGCGAACATGGCGAGTTATCGATTCCTCGTCCAGCAAATCAGCGGATACTTTGAAGGGTGCGAGTTCCTCCACGTGCCACGGGCCGACAACGAGCAAGCAGATGCCCTGGCACGGATCAGCTCCACCCGACAAGGTATACCAACCAGCGTCCCTCTCCAACGCCTCCTCAAACCGTCTGTCAAGCCGTCTCCAAAATCGGACTCCATCTTCGTACCGCCTGCCCCTGATGCAGTCGGATCCGACTTGGGGAACCCAGCAGGCGGCTCGGGGACTTCGACAAGTGGCCCGGGGACCGCCGTAGTCGCACCCGGCTCGGGGACTTCAGAACCCGGCCCGGGGACTGCAGCAATCGGCCCGGGGACTGCAGCAGTCGGCCCGGGGACTGCAACGACACAACAGGCGCTGGCCGACTCCAACTCTTCACCACCCAACCCACCCACCCGGGTCACAGTAGCCGTACTGACAACAGAAGAAGTCACAGCTCCATCATGGGCCCAGCCCATCCTCAACTTCCTAGTAAACAGAGAGCTGCCGACTGATGAGATCTCGGCAAGACTAGTTCAACGCCGAGCCAGAGCATACGCAATAATAAACAGAGAACTTGTTATGCGTAGCATCACTGGAGTCTTCCAGCGCTGCGTCGAGCCAGAGAAGGGCATAGCAATCCTCAAGGATATCCACCAAGGCGAATGCGGTCACCACGCGGCCTCAAGATCACTTGTCACCAAAGCTTTCCGCCATGGTTTCTTCTGGCCGACTGCTTTGGAAGACGCCAAGGAATTAGTCAAATGCTGCAAAGGATGCCAAGTCTTCAGCTCCAAGCAACACCTGCCGGCTTCTGCACTCAAGACCATCCCCCTCACCTGGCCCTTTGCCGTTTGGGGGTTAGACATGGTGGGCCCATTCAAGACAGCCTGCGGCGGCATGACACATCTGCTTGTCGCCGTGGACAAATTCACCAAGTGGATTGAAGCGAAGCCAATCAAGAAGCTGAACGGGCCGACTGCCGTGACATTCATCGCAGATATCACCACTCGGTATGGTATACCAAACAACATCATCACTGACAACGGCACGACCTTTGCCAAAGGAGCACTGGCACGTTTCTGCGTGACACAGGGCATCCGACTGGACTTAGCGTCCGTTGCCCACCCGCAGTCAAACGGCCAGGTCGAGTGAGCAAACGGCCTCATCCTCTCCGGCATCAAGCCCCGACTGGTCGTACCACAGGAGCGTTCGGCCGGCTGCTGGCTCGATGAGCTGCCGGCTATCCTCTGGAGTCTGCGTACTACCCCAAACAAGCCAACCGGCTTCACTCCTTTCTTCCTTATATATGGTGCCGAGGCTGTCATCCCAACTGACATCGAGTTCGACTCGCCTCGGGTCACCATGTACACGGAGGCGGAGGCCAAGGAAGCGCGACAAGACGGTGTCGACCTGCTGGAAGAGGGCCGGCTGTTAGCACTCAGCCGATCCGCCATCTACCAGCAGGGTTTGCGCCGTTACCACAACCGGAAGGTCAAGCCAAGATCCTTCCAAGAAGGCGATCTTGTGCTCCGGCTGATCCAGCGAACAGCCGGCCAGCACAAGCTCTCGGCCCCTTGGGAAGGCCCATTCGTCATCAGCAAGGCCCGAGGCAACGACTCCTACTACCTGATCGACGCACAGAAGCCGAAGGCACGCAAGAGGGACGATTCCGGCAAGGAGTCGGAACGACCATGGAACGCCAATCTCCTGAGAAGATTTTACAGTTAAAAGCAGTATGTATCACGCTACCTTTTTGTATTAAGTACAAGACAACGGGCCCCCCGAGGCGCACTCGGGGACTACCCTCCTTTATCTACGAATGACGAGTGTCATACCCATGAATGTACTATTACATTTGATTTTCTATCTGGCACCGGGGACTGGCCCGGGGACTGGCCGCCTTGAGTTATATTAAAAGTTCTACCTGAAGTCAGACAAGTAGTGTGTCGGCACCCGAGCCCTCTCTTATTGAAAGTCGCAGCTCAAAGAACCGACTATCCGACTGGCAAGAGCCAAAGGCAGGAAAGGATGCCCACACGAAAAACGGCTAAGGACTAACGAACCTATATAACACAAGCCGGCCTCCCACCACACCTACCGGCTGTCAGAACAGCCGGCTAGCCGGCTTCCCAGTCACTTCGCTACAATCCGAGAAAGCTAGAGTACTTGCTCTCCCAACCGGCCAAGCATTTCTCCAGCCACAGACTGCAGAGCAGCTGTCCGGCTGGGAAGGCGGCAACCAAGGGAGGGCGGAAAAGGAAACAGCCAAAGGATGAAAAGCAAGAACAGTGGAAAGCCAAACACATGCATGATTATATTTACACAAAAGCCTTCGAAAGGCCGGCACTTAACATACTCTGAATACACCCCCAGTGGGTGGAACTGCGCAAATTTAACAAAATATTGTTCAAAAAGTAATAAAACAGGAAAGTAAAGGCGGCAGATTAGGCTAAGGGCGCAACAGGCGAGCCGGGCTGGTCGGTGGAGACGGCAGCGCTGGCTGGAGGAGTGGTCGGCTGGCGAGTCTCGGCTTGATCATCGCCGGCTGCAGGCGGTGCGCTCGCACGCGCCTTGTTGCTGGAGGCACGGTCAAGCTGAGGCTGGCCAGCTGCTCCACCATCTGGCATGGTGTCTCCACCATCCTCCTCCTCCTCCTCCTCGCCCTCGTCGCTGGAGTCGATCTCCTCCGCCGAGCCCTCGCCATCTGCTGGGTTCAGCCCGAACCACTCCTCCGGCTGAGCAACACCGTTATCATCCACCTCAGGAGCAAAGGCCCTGGTGTCGGTGTAGTTGGCGATCGCCGAGGCACACTGGATGATACCCGGCCGCGCCGGCTCCAGCTCCGTGTCGGCCTCCTGCCGCCAGGTGGCCAGCTGGTCCAAGCTCAGCTCAGGATACCAGGCTTTGACGAACTCCAGCGCCCGCTGGCGCCTGACCGAGCTGCAGAAGCCTTCCAGGCCTCGAAGCAGCCGGCCGCTACCTCCAGCCAGACGGCAGTCCGACTGGGGCTGCGGGGAATCACCTCGCCGGGCCAGAGAGCGGCCAGCACTTGCGCCCCAACACGTTGAAGCCGGCGGAGCATGCGGTGAGTCGGCTGGAGGCGGGCTTGAATCGCCAGGAGCCTGCCTTTGCGCCTCGCGGTGGGCCTCGATGACCTGGTTGGCGGTGGTAGAGTAACCAGGGAAGTACTCTGCACAAGAAAGAAAGAAAGAGAAAGAAGAGAAAATACAAAGTTAGAGAATGAACCAAACGGCAAGCGGCAAGCAAGGAACGAAGAAGAAGAAGGCCTACCGTCAACCAAGTCTTTGATCTGGCCGTAGCCGTTGATCAACGACTGCCTCGCCTCAGCCCAGCTCGCCGCCTCGGTCTCGTACTCGGCTTGGAGGGCGGCCTCGCTGTCCTGCACCGCCTTCAGGGCCGCCTTGTGGCTCTCCTCCTGGTCGGCCAGCCTCTTGACCAGGCGGTCACGCTCCTGAACCAAGGCGTCAAACTCGGCTTCCTTGGCGCGAAGGGCGGTTTGGGTCCCACCCTGCTGCTCCCTCAGGCTGGCATTGGCCTCTACAGATATGGCAAAGAAGAAAAAAGCAATAAGAAAGAAGTCGTCAGGAAAGATCCGACCCGACTGCTCAGCAGTCGGCCCGAATCTCGGGGACTACACCCAGTGGGTGCGCTGGCGCGCCCCCACGTGAGATAAAAGATGAAGCACTTACTCCGGCTCTCAGTTAGATCAGCAGTCTTCTGGGTCAGCTCCAGAGCCTGGGAGTTGAAGGCAGCCGCACAGAGGTTGTGGTAGTCCTGCAAGTCGGACAAAGAAGCGAATGAGAACAAGATAGCAAACAAAGTCTACCAAGAAGTTCCAAGCCGCCTGCTCAGCAGCCGACTCGGAACTCGGGGACTACACCCAGTGGGTGCGCCGACGCGCCCCCACGGAAGAAACCAAGATCAAGAAGCAAAAAAGGGAAGACTCACCCGAATGGCCGCCCGTGTCGCGAGGAACTCGTCATTATACTGCCTCAGCACTGCGGCCTGGGACTGAAGCCGGTTCCGGACTTCTTGCGCCGCCACATTCACCACGGCCGTCCCACCACCCGGCGTCCACCCCGAGCTGGCGCTGGCCGTCTCCACGTCCTGGGCCGACGAGCTGGAGCCCGCTGCCTTCTACGGGTCCGGGGCCGAAGTTGCCTTCCCCGCGCGCTGGCGCGATGGTGACCGGACCACCAGGTCCGTCCTCACAGCCGGCTCGCCTCCAGCCGATTGCGCAGGCGGTGCGTTAGGCCGGCTGCCTTGCGCCGCCCCAGTCGGCGATGGCGGTGCTGCCTCCCTCTCCTGGACAACGACGTCGTCCTCCTCCCTCTCCAACCCCGTCAGGTCGCCACCGACTTCCTCCGGCGGGGGCTTTGGGATCTCGGGCGCCACGGCCCGCAAGGGGTGACAAGCAAGGCCCCGGCCGCTGCGGCTGCAGCCTCCGCCTGAGCCTTGGCCGCCGCGTCGGCTTGTGCCTTCGCCGACTCCTCCGCCTCCTCCTGCGCCGCCTTGGCGGCAGCCGCCCTCAGCTCTTCCGCCTCCCGCGCCTCCCGCGCATTTTGCTCCGTCGCCGCTTGAAGCTCGGCGCGGGGGTCCACGCGGCGGGTGCTCCCGGATCCTCCCGGCGATCCAACCACGAAGGCGGCAACGACCCGCTCAAGAGAAAGCGGAGCCCTGTTTTTTGAGTCAAGACAAGGATTCAGAAACCGACTAGAAAAGAAGAAGGAATACGCGAGGGAATCGACACTTACGTTGAAACCTTTTGCGGCTGCTTCACCACTTTGCATAAGCGGGCCTCCTTCGCGGCTGCCTCGTCCCGCCTGGTCGCCGCCGCCCCGCCCTTGGGCTTCTTCGGCCGACTGCCGAATAGGCCCGACGCGGCCCGACGCTTCTGCGCGCCACCTCGGGCAGCCGGCGCGGCAGATGAGCCCGCACCCTGATCAGGCGCCGGCTGGCGGTGCGGGACGATTTCCGCCTCGTCGTCATCCGGCCAGTCGTCGAAGCTGGCTCCAAGCCCAGAGCCGCCTGCTTCGCCGCCTCCTGCCTCGGTGTTATCATCCATGGCGGCCTCCCCCAAGTCGGGGTCCTCCAAGTCATGCTCCGCCCGGTCGGGGAGAAATTGGCGATCCGCCCCCGCTGTCCCGGCCGCAGGTCGAAGGACAGGGCTCTGCCAAGACGTGCCGACTGGTCAGTGTCGGCCAAGAAAAACTTGGTGACAAAACTAAAAGAAGAGAAGATAAAGAAAGCATACCATAGGCGGGGGATTGGCACGGGAGTACGGCCCCTTGCCAAACTGCCACTCTGCGGAGAGCTTGCAGTTCGCGAGATAGTTCACCATATGAGCCACCTCGTCATGAGGCATCTCCTTGGTGCACATCCGACTTGGATCGAGTTGGCTGCTCATTTGACTGATCAAATGAGGGCGGCTTTGAAGCGGGAGCACCCGGCGCACCACGAAGGCGGCCAGCAGGTCGGACCCAGTCAGGCCCTCCGACTGGATCATTACCCGGAGTCGGGCGACGGCGGCGGCTCCAGCCGGCGACAGCGTCCTGGCCCGATAGGACTACTGGGGCCGCCTCTTAGCCGGTGGGCTGGCTACGTAAGCCGGCAAGTTAACGTAGTCGCCTTGCGGGGCGACGTTCTTCACGTAGAAGTACGATTTCTGCCAGCGCTTCACCGACTGGATCAGCGTGATGACAGGGAAGGGGTTGTCGGCTGCCAGCCTCCGCATCGCGATGAAGGTACCGCTCCGAGCCGGCATGCCCTCCATGCGGGTGCCGAGCTTGGATTGGAAGAATTCCCCCCAGAGCTCGAGGGTGGGAAGAACGCCAAGAAAGCCCTCGCACAGAGTGACAAAGGAGGACAGCAGCACCACCGTGTTGGGTGTGAGGTGGTGCGGCTGGAGCTAATAGAATTCAAGGAAGGAGCGGAAGAAGGCGCTAGCGGGCAGGCCGAGGCCGCGCAGGAAGTGCAAGCGAAAGATTACCCACTCTCCTTCCTCCAGCGCCGGCGTGATCTCCTTCTCCGGCGTGAGACGGACCTGCACCTGGTCCTTGTCGGGCAACCGCCGCGTCTTGCGGAGTAAGTCGATGTGGTCCGCGTGGACGTTGGAGCCGTCCGAGTCTCCGGCGTACTGCATGATGGCAAGAAGCTGACGAGAAAGGGTGCGGCGGCGGAGAAACCACGGCCCCGCGGTGGCGAGGTTGCGGGGTAGTGCGAAGATTGGTGGGACGGCGCAGCGGCAAGATGCTGCTGCGATGGAAAGAAGGAGGAAGAAGATGGCGGAGAGAGGATGAGCGTGCGTGCGTCTGCCGCTCCCCCTCCTCCCCCTACTTATAGCCTCGTGCGGCGAAGCCGAGGAGGCGAGGTGTGGGGGGAACATGGGATTAATTGCGCCCATTCCCCCACGTCCCGCGATTACTGCGCCCTAACGACGTGCAGAAACTGCCGCCGGAAGGCGTGCGGCCCGCTTTGGGCCACAGAGAATCCGCGCCTGGGCCTAGGCGTGGGAGTGATGGGCCCCAGCCTGCGGCGACGTCCTGTCGCGCTCGTGGGTTGGCAGGCTTTTTTCAGTCGGAGGGTGCCACTTGGTACGCGGGCGGTGAGTGGCCGGCCCGCAACCCGGCGTGCGCACCAACTGACTCCCGCCTTCAGACTTCAAAAATTTCACCAAGACGGCGCACCCAACCGAAGCTGGCTCCTAGCTGCTGGCTCGTCAAGATAAGAAGCTGGCCGAGCTTCTCGACCTCCTCTCAGCCTCGAAGCCCAACCAGCTTCGGGGACTACTGTCAGAGTAAATGGCCACGGGTAGCCTAACCGACTCCCCCTGGCTCTTCGAGAAATTACCAGGCCAATCAAGCCTTCAAGCATCCAGAGCACGGGGCCGCCTTCCTCTGGCCGGCTATCACCAAGGCCGACTACCAGAAGGCGACCCGACCTCAAAAACCTTCCCGAAGAGAGCTACGTTATGGCCGACTCCAGGAAGCCGGCCCCAAGAGGACCGACTCCCAGAAGCCGGCCATGAAGAAGGCCGACTCCCAGAAGCCGGCCAAGACTGCACCCACTAGGGCTGCACCCACATAACGGTGATAAGACGGGGCGTGGCCGCAGTACAGCCTGCCACCCCTGAATCCCAGAGCATGCATGGCCACAGTGCACCGGCACTGTAGCCATGTTGACCGTGGTGTCACCCACGACAGGCGCTAGTACGGCCCGCGGGCGGCGGGCCCCTTCAGCCAGAGAGACGCTCGAAGGCGGCCTGGCCTCCCCTAGTCGGCCTGGGGCGTAGCTGGCTCCCAATAGCCGGCTACCTCCCTCCCTCAAAGTATGTGCATCATTAAGGAGACAAGACGAGGTGAGGCTACAGTGAGAGCCCGCCAGGCGGCGGCACTGTAGCCACGCTCACCTCGACAAAGCCCTCGTCATCAGGGGCGAGGCAACAGTAACCAGCCACCGACAAGGCCCCCAGGCGGTGGGGCCGGCCTGTCGGCCAAGAGGCTGGCAGCCGGCGAGACCCACCAGTCAGCGGGCCCCAACGGCCGGCGGAGAAGCTGGCGAGCACAGACACTGACGGCTGGGACCCGCACCCAGCCGGATTACCATTGTACCCCTGGGGGGTAGGCCTATATAAACCCCCCGGGGTACCCATGCAAAGGGTTGATCTCTAAGATAGTTTAGCCACCACGTAGAGGGAAGAGGAGAGCTAGCCTTTCCTTTCTTCCTCCTCTAGCCAAACAGCTCAAGGAGCACTTGTAGCTACTTGTGTTGATCTAGTGATCATGCGGAGACCCCGCAGAGCAGGACTAGGGGTGTTATCTCCACGGAGAGCCCCGAACCTGGGTAAGATTCGCCGGCGTGCATGTCTTTGCCTTATCCCGTTTCCAGGCACCGGCGATGTCTTACTAGCTCCTACAATGATAAGCCACCCGTTGGCATATGTCGCACCTACCACCCGACACACATTCAGATTCGTCATCATTTTCTTCGCGATCATGTGTTGAAGGGCGACATTTCTATTGAGCATGGGAAGACTGAAGAACAGCTAGCCGATATCTTCACAAAGCCCTTGGATGAGAAGAGATTTAGCAAGTTGCGGTGTGAGCTAAATATCTTAGAATCTTCGAATGTTCTTTGAAAAGGACACTCATCCTAACACTTAAGCAAAATTGATGACTTAGATGTGCAACACATGAAGAAACGTTTTTCTTCAATCAATGAAGAATAACACTCTAAGTGTGAAGAAATTAATGAAGAATTTGATTCTCAGAACCCTACGACAATTGTACGCGGTGTCTGAAATCATCATTCTTATACGGTGGGTCACGCCATCACAAAAGTTGAAAATCTTCAATTTGAGTTTTTCCTCAGTTTTGAAATTCCTCAGTTGTTCATATTCTTCAACTTTGCAAAATCTTCACTGTTTCCGTCGTTTCTCTTCATTGGTTTATATATATATATATATATATATATATAGTATATTCACTTATGGCTAATTCTTCAAGTTGGTTTTTCTGCTAAGTGAATGTGATCGGACCCTTCCCCCTCTATGCTATACTCAACCCAATCTATTCACAAATTCTTCATGTGCGTTCTATTTGAAACTCGTTCAAAATCTTCACTGTGTCCTTGTCAGCTGAAGAATTTGCGAACGGAACTTTTAACTTATCTTATCCAAATTTTCGCTTTGCCGCTCAAACCGTTCCGCTTCCCACGATATACTTATCTATTCACCCACGATCTAACACGATCTCCACTTCTCAGTACGTGGGTGACACATGTCATGCGAATGAGAAGGGTCAGGGGCACGTTCGTCCAATTTCTTCGGGCGAACCGTTTTTCGCCGTGGCTATAAATACCCCCTCTCCCCTTCCTCACTTCTTTTACTCCGCTCGACCTCTCTCCAGCTCGAGCTTCTCAAACCCTAGCGCCGCCGCTACATCATCGTCGCCGGTGAGGAAGAGCTTCACTGCCTCGACCTCGTCGCCGCCGTACTCGCGCCGGCCGCGGAAATCTTCACTCCGCCGCCGCCGTAGCCGTCTTCCTCCGCCAAGTTAGGGCGTGGAAGATCTGCATAGACGAGCTTCACTTCTCCACATCCCAGTTCGTCGTGTTCTTCGTTCAGGGTAATTAAAAGTTACTTTTACTGCCCACTTTGATTCAAATGTTTACTACAAAATCTTCAAAGGTGTTTTTCTTCAAATCCTCACACACTAAACACCTCACATGTCATCTGCTCTTGATTCGTTTCTCTAAGCATCACTTTTCTTCAAGATTCCTCAATTGTGTGGATCTTCGATCTATACAACTCTGGAACCTAAGACAAAGAACGCTTAGTGAAATTCTTCAAGACTCATCTGGTCAAATTCCTCAAACTTGTTCTTATTGAAAAACCTTCTGAGAACGCATATGACCTCTCCAAATTCCTCGCAACTATACTCTGTTCACAGGTACTCATGTCCGCTGCTGAATCACTAGGTTCTCATCAACTTAACTCATTTGCAGCGTTCCTTGAAGAAAAGTTGCATACTTCTTCAGAGAGTTCAATTGTTCAAATTCCTCAACTAAAGAAAATGGCTAATGAAAAGAGGCCACAGAAAGGAGGAAAGAGGCATGAGGTCAATACTGCCTTTGAAATCCCTGAGGACATTTATGCTGGGTACTGCACACCCCCTGAGGAAGATAAAAATCAGTGCAAGGTGCGCATTCAGAGGGTAGAAAGGAGATGGGCAAAAGAGTGGAGGGAGTACAGGTATGTGACTCCAAAATATATGAAGAAATTCGCTGTTACTCCTCCATGCTCAAGACCTCCATTGGCACCTGGCCAAGAGGCAGATCCCACTAGCATCAAGCGCGGTGAGGATTTTCCTGAATAATGGGCCAAGCGCTAGGCCAAGTTGGCCAAACAGGCAAAAGATGCAGTGAGGAAATTCAACGAAGATTCCACTGCTGCTGCTGAGGCCTCTGTAAGGCCGAAGAAATCCATGGCAAAGAAGCATGCGCACAAGCCAAGGCCTCTTCTTCAATGCCCTCAGAGCCAATTCCTCAAACCGCTCCCGCTCCTCCAAAGTCCTCAGCTGCTCCGACAAAATCCTCAGCACTTGTGCATCTTGCCACGTGCCAAAGGACTACAGGCATCTCCATTGCCTCAGGAGCTTCAGCTAGTTCCTTAGCTGCACCATATTCTTCAACAGGACCCTCTCTGCTGAAGACTAAGACCACTGCAGGACGAGGCTCTCACCCAAGTCCTCAGAAGAAGCAGGTCGCCTTCCAAGTACCGTCTGTAGATGATGAAGCTGATGATGAAGAACTTGCTAAGATCATCATAAACAGGCAAGTCAGGGCCGCTAGAGCCAAGGGCACAAAAGTGCCACTGCTTTTGGATCCAAAGCTAATCCTCGACTATATTGATCTCTGGCACAAGGACCCAAACACTCCTATGCCTGATTTCAAGTTGACACCTGGCCAAAGTCACATGCTGACCCATTTCATCAGTGAAGAAAAATGGAAATATGTGAAGGCCAGGCAACTCAAGAAAGCACAGTACAGGAAGGAGAAGTTTCTGAAGAACAACGTTGTCTCTATGACAATTGATGAACTCGTAAAGCTCCAGCCTGAAATCAAAGTCCTCAGCAATGATTTCAACGCTAACTATGCTGATTGGAAAGGAGCCAAGGTCAGGTTCGTCAATCTGACGAAGACACTCACTTCAAGTGCCGCTGCCCCTGTGCATATTGAAGTCACTCCGGCTGAAGCATCTGCTCAGCAAACTGAAGAACATGCCAGCACCGCTGATGACAATCAGGCTGCTGAAGATAATGTGAGTTCCAGGGCTGATGACTGCATTCCAACCGCTGATGAAATTCCCAGGGCACCCACTTGTGGTGCGCCTGAAGGAAATGAAGAGGTCAGGGCAACTGCATCAGTTGTGCCTGAAGAAACTGCACCAAATTCCTCTGCTCCACCTGCGCCTACTCCAACTCCAATCCTTCCATCTGCATCAGATGTGAAGAAGACCAAGGCTGCAGAGCGTGCAGCAGTGAAGAAAAGGAAAGCATCAGCTTCTTCAGATTCTTCTGCTCCGAAGAAAATGAAGCCTATGACCAGCTCTTTTGCAAACCCGATTGATGCTGTTCCAATCTCAACCATGCCATCAAAGGACCTTGTTCCTTTTGATGAAGAATATGTGATCCCTAGCGGATCTGATGAAGAAACTCCTTCTGCTGCTACGTCAGAGCAGATGGATGAAGAAATTGAAGTGGATGAAATCCCTTCAACCCCAGTTGTTTCCTCGCCTGTGCCTCAGTTTACTGCTGAAGAGGCCGGCGTTGAAGAAATTGAAGATGAAGATGTGGACATTGGTTGTACCACACCTGTGATGAATGATGACTTTTGGGAAAGTCAGCACCCCAATTCTCCACTCTTCACTCCACTGCAGCAAATTCCTCAGTCCCCAGTCACTACAGTTCAAATGGGATCTGATGAAGCTCATGAAGACATTCCAGCCGCTAGTGCTGAAGAAACTGAAAATGAAGAATTCAAGAACCAGGCTGCCACTGAAGAGGAACCAGAAATTCCTCAGCCTGAAGAACCTGAGATTGCGATTCCTGAGGTTGTGATGCAACTCACTGACACTCCTCTGCCCAAACCAAAGGATCCATTCTCCAGGAAGCAAAAATTCAAGACTGATGCCTTCTTTGGCGAGCATGTATTCTTCACTGATTACAACCCTTATGACTCTGCTCGCATAAGGAAGAGGCGTTTCTGGACTGCCAGCCAGGCAAATTTCTATTCCTCAGTGCTGTTCGACAAAGACAAAGTCTTCGATCATGAGCACATTCCTCACGTGGACATGGAATCTCTGCCGTGCTTCGTGCCAGTCCTCAGTGTTCTTCACGACGCTGGACTGTTAAATTTCTGCACTGACATCTGTGATTGGAATGAAGAACTTATTCTTCAATTCTATGCAACGCTGCACATCACCGGAAATTCTGAAGATGTGAATTCATGGGTGCTGGACTGGATGTCTGAAAACACTCACTACAAGGCACCAGCTACTGAATTGCTTCGTGCCTTACCTCTCAGTCCGCCCCTTGAAGGTGCTTGTTGCGTCTACAATGAACCTGAGCTAACCGATCACTACATGCAAGTGCTGATGAAGCCTTTGAAGCCAGGTCAGACCTCAAGAACAAAATTCCTTGTGAAGGAATTGTTGTATGTGCCTCGGACTGTCTATCGCATTCTGACGAAGACATTGAGTCCAATCAAGGGCCACGACTCAAATGAAGAAGAAGTCGTTGGCATCATGAAGAATCTGCTTTTCAATATCATTCATGGCATTCCCATCAACTTCCATGATTTCTTCATGAGGACTCTGGCTAATGTCGCCATGTCACCATTTGAGTTGAAGCCTTATGCACCTTGGATTATGAGATTCATCAGGACAAGGTCTTCACTCAACTATAAAGCTGATACACTGAACCATTGCAGCTACTTGCCCCCAATTGAAGTCCTCAAACGGACATTTTCCTCAGCTGATGAAAAGGGCAAGGCTACTGCTGTAATTGATGAAGGCATTCGTCCATTGGATGGACAATTTCGCAAGGCTGCATCCTACTCCACCAATGATGACTCTGCCACCCATGACTCTGCCGCCAACGCACCCAAGCAAAATCCTCAAGGCACAGCACCCAGGGTGATGACTGACCGTGAGCTTCTCCTCAGTCTTCACCAGAAGGTTGATCGCAATCATAAATGGGTCAAGCGTCAGTTTGGTTCAATTCTTCACAACATGACTGCTACCCACAATGCAGTGAAGAAAAACCACTACTACCTTCATGAAATCCTCAACCGCACCTGGGCTGTTCTGTCTCAAGTCTATAGTGAAGAAGATCTGAAGACAATGGGTCTCAAGGACGATCTTGACTGGGCTGCACCTCCTCCGAAGAAGTACAAGAAGGTCAAGGTTCCTTCCTTGGTGGCCAGCTCCTATTCTTCATCACGTGACACTGATGAACATGAAGATTTGGACGACACTGCGGCAGGCCCTACTCCAACAACCGACCCCAACAACGCTGACGCTCCTTCATCACCTTGATATTCTTCAGGGGCGTTAGTCCTCATTTTCGACCCTTTTGGTCATTTGATGACAAAGGGGGAGAAATTTGAGTTAGTCTTCAAGCGGGTCTATCTTAAATGGGCGTTTTTTTAAGTTGCAACTCTCGTTCTTTTGAAGACTTTGCTGGATCGAGTTGTAAACTTAAACTCTATGGTGACCTGATACTTTTGTTGTTTCTTCTGCATTCCTCGTTAATGTTATTGCACGCATGCTGAATTACATCAGTCACCATATTTCATCATGCATTTCAAATTCTTCATATATTATGTCAAATGCGTGTATGAATTACAAGATATAGGGGGAGATCTCCATGATTCAACTCTTCAAGTGTGCATTGCTTCAAAAGCAAATTCCTCACTATGCACATCTTCAGGGGGAGTTCTTCTATATCTTGCAATCAAATTCCTCAATATCAGTATTTACACTTCATATGTTTATCCCCGTTGAAAACTTAACCTATATTGTCATCAATCACCAAAAAGGGGGAGATTGTAAGTGCATCTAGTGCCCCTTAGTGATTTTGGTGTATTGAAGACTTATAGGTTAAGGGACTAATGCGTTTGTGAGTGTACACAGATCTATAAGTCTATGAGGAGTTTGATAATTACAGAGAAAGTCGACCCCTAAAAATGAAGTTCTTCGACTGAAGACTTTGGATTTCTGAAGACTTTGAAAGTGAAGAAATTGGTGTGACCTTGAAGACTTGGTATTCATTTGAGGAATATGAAGCGTGAAGACTTTTGTTTTCGTAGTTTCATTTTCTCTTTCTTGAGTCATAGGAAACACCGTACTGTTAAAGGGGGTCGAGGAAATACTAAGGAAAAATTTCCATGTGATGCTCAACTCAAAATCCTACACCTACCAATCCCTTCGAGTGAAGCCATTGGAAATCTCATACAGTTCAGTCATATTCTTCAGTGACAGAGACGAAGTTCTTCTGGTCTCTGAGGAATTTGTTCTGACTGAGGAGTTAGGAATTCGCCAGTGCGGATTGCCTACACAGTGAGGAACATGATAGCCCTGAGGAATTTGAACCTCAAATTTCCGACCGTTGCTGTGCTATGCGCCAGCTGTCCCAAAATATCTACCCACCTAACGGTCATATCATTGAAGGGCATTTATGTCTTATCATGCGGGCTGCTCCCTAGGCTATAAATAGCCGCCCCCTACAACCACTAGCTGGTTGGCTGCTCCGAGAGAAACTGACACTTGTCATTTGAGAGCATCCCATCCTCCGAGGACTTTGAGCGAAAATCATCAAGTGAGGAAAAACCCCAAACCCAAACACCTACAAACCCAAAGTGATTGAGCATCACTGAAGAGATTGATCCTGCGTGGATCCGACGCTTGTTACCTTTGAAGACTGTGCTTCTTCCAGACGGTTAGGCGTCATGGTCTAGAGCATCCAAGAGGAAATTGTGGATCGCCGAGTGACCGAGTTTGTGAAGGTTCGGAAGTCACCTGAAGACTTACCACGAGTGATTGGACGAGGTCTGTGTGACCTTAGTTCAAGGAGAATACGGTGAGGACTGTGTGTCCGAGACTGGGTGTCCTCGGGTTTAAATACCTAGCCGCTCCAACCAGACGTACAACTGAGACAGCAGTTGGAACTGGTCTACCAAATCATTGTCTTCACCAAGCCAACTGGTTCTATTTCCTCAACTCTTTCATTTCCTCATTCCTATGTTGTGCAATTGTTCATATCTGTGTTTGAAGACTTTGACTGAAGACTTTCTCAATTTCCACAGTTCAATTTCCTCAGTCTGTTTGTCTTCATCCTGTGTTATCCTATGTTTACGCTTTCTGTACTCTGTGCTTGTTTTCATTTCATCATGATGACTATGCTTGTGTTCTTCTATGCATACTTTTGAGTACTTATTCCGCTGCAAGTAGTTCTTCGCTAAGGAATTTCCTCACCCACAAATTCCTCAGTGAAGAATTTATAAAAATTGCCTATTCACGCCCCCCTCTAGTCGATATAACGCACTTTCAGTCCGGTGGCACTCTCATCTACGGGGTCATCACGAACACCTCTCCAACTAGCTAATCGCGCATATAGTGTATCGAACTATGCTCGTGCATGGTCGCAACGGGGTCTCCAACTACTACTCGCACATAGGGGGTCTCCAATTGTTGTTTGCGCATATGGGAACTCCAACTATCGCGCACCACCGCCAAGTATGCAGCATCAGGCTAGGGTCTATGCATCGATCGGGACCGATCCCGTTCTATACATGCGAGAGTCTCCCATGACCGCGCATGAACGTGCATGATCGCACAAACTACCCGTCGCGTTGGGTAACTTACATGTGCCATGACGATAACTATAGTGGACAGATAGTTAACTACATATTGCTCATGTTGGTAACTATATCATGTAGAACTTGGTAAGTGTGGTTGTCTCATGTTGATAACCACCCGATCAATTGGTAACTATATTTCCCAAATGTGGTAAGTGTGGTTGTCTCGTGTGGCACATGTGGTAAGTGTGGTTGTCTCGTGTGGTTAGGTCCAACATTTCCCAAAGGACGCTGCTAACCACACAATCAATTGGTAACTATATTTGTGTCATGTTGGTAACTAAAACATTGACAGTTGACTAACCACATAATACTGTAAGTGCATCTAGTGCCCCTTAGTGATTTTGGTGTATTGGAGAATTATAGGTTAAGGGACTAATGTGTTTGTGAGTGTACATAGGTCTATACGTCTGTGAGGTGTTTGATATTTACAGAGAGAGTCGACCCCTAAAAATGAATGTCTTCAACTGAAGACTTTGGCTTTCTGTAGACTTTGAAAGTGAAGAAATTGGTATGACCGTGAAGACTCTATATTCATGCGAGGAATATGAAGCATGAAGACTTTTGTTTTCGTAGTTTCGTTTTCTCTTTATTGAGTCATAGGAAACACCGTACTATTAAAGGGGGTCGAGGAAAAACTAAGGAAAAGTTTCCAAGTGATGCTCATCTCAAAATCCTACACCTACCAATACCTTCGAGTGAAGCCATTGGAAATCTCATACAGTTCAGTCAATTTCTTTAGTGACGGAGACAAAGATCCTCTGTTCTCTAAGGAATTTGTTCTGACTGAGGAGTTAGGAATTCGCCAGTGCGGATTGCCCACAAGTGAGGAACAATGTAGCCCTGAGGAATTTGATACTCAAATATCCGACCGTTGTTGTGCTATGCGCCAGCTGTCCCAAAATATCTACCCACCTAACGGTCATATCATTGAAGGGCATTTATGTCTTATCATGTCGGGCTACTCCCTAGGCTATAAATAGCCGCCCCTACAACCACTAGTTGGTTGGCTGCTCCGAGAGAAACTGACACTTGTCATTGAGAGCATCCCATCCTCCGAGGACTTTGAGTGAAAATCATCAAGTGAGGAAAACCCAAACCCAAACACCTACAAACCCAAAGTGATTGAGCATCACCGAAGAGATTGGTCCTGTATGGATCCAACGCTTGTTACCTTTGAAGACTATGCATCTTCCAGGCGGTTAGGCGTCATGGTCTAGAGCATCCAAGAGGAAACTGTGGATCGCCGAGTGACCGAGTTTGTGAAGGTTTGGAAGTCACCTAAAGACTTACCACGAGTGATTAGGCGATGTCTGTGTGACCTTAGCTCAAGGAGAATACGGTGAGTACTATGTGTCCGGGATTGTGTGTCCTCAGGTTTAAATACCTAGCCGCTCCAACTAGACGTACAACTGTCACAGCAGTTGGAACTGGTCTACCAAATCACTGTCTTCACCGAGCTAACTTGTTCTATTTCCTCAACCTTTTCATTTCCTCATTACTGTGTTGTGTACTTGATCGTTACTGTTTGAAGACTTTGACTGAAGACTTTCTCAATTTCCTCAGTTCAATTTCTTCAGTCAGTTTGTCTTCAGCCTGCTTATCCTGTGTTTACGCTTTCTGTACTCTGTGCTTGTTTTCATTTCATCATGATGACTGTGCTTCCGTTCTGTTATGCTTGCATCTGAGTACTTATTCTGCTAATAGTCGTTCATGACATAGGAATTTCCTCACCCTGAAATTCCTCATTGACGAATTTGTAAAAATCTCCTATTCACCCCCCTCTAGTCGACTTAACGCACTTTCAATTGGTATCAGAGCAAGGTACTCCCTTGTTCTGTGTGATTTTGGTTTAACCGCATAGAGTTTTAGTTATGTCGACTACAGGTATGATCAAGGTCTCTGCTGGGTGTCCTACCTTCGATGGGATGGACTACCCCTACTAGAAGAATAAGATGCGAATGCATCTTGAAGCAATTGACAACGATCTCTGGTATGTTGTGGAAAATGGTGTTCCCTCTATCACTCCTACCATCAACACTGCTGACGTGAAGATATTCAAACAACTCGACTCTCAAGCGAAGAACATCATATGTGGCCATCTGAGCAAAGGGCAGTATGGCACAGTGAGTGCTTTGGAGACAGCTAAGCTTATCTGGGATAGGCTGTCCAAGGTTAATGAAGGAGTCTCAACACAGCGTGACTCTCGAGTTGACGTTCTTCGCAATCTCTTCAACTGCTTCAAAATACTCGACAATGAAAATGTTCAGCAAACCTTCGATCGCCTCACTGACATCTCAAATGAGCTTCAAGCACTTGGTGCTACTGACATCACCGACCATGAGGTGGTGAAGAAATTGCTGAGATCACTTGACTCCTCATTTGACACCCTTGCACTGATGATACAAGAACATGGAGACTACAAGTCACTTGATCCCGCTGATATCCTCGAGAGGCTAAACACTCATGAGTTCCAGCTTGCTCAGAAGAGAGAGATCTATGGACCGAGCTATGGCAGATCACGCGCTCTGAAGGCCAAGGTAGTATCTGAATCTGAAGGTGAGGATTCTGGTAGCAGCCTTGGTGATCCTGAAGAACTGAGCCAGGAGCTAGCAATGCTCGTGAGGAAATTCCGGAAGTTCTCGAGGCGTGGTCGCTTTGGAAAATCCTCAAGAAGTGATGACGTAAGATCAGATTCCTCATCCCATGACTACAAGAAGAGGACTTCCACAAATGCAAGTAACCTGGTTACTACATCCAAGATTGTCCTCTGTGGGAAAAGGAATCAAAGAAGAAGAAATACAAGGATTACAGTTCTGATGACTCAAAGAAGAAGAAGAAATCTCCAAAGTCCTCATCATCAAAATCCTTGAAGTCTTCATCTCACAAGAAGAGCAGCTCCAAAAAGGCTCGGGCATTCATTGGCAAGGAAATGGACTCTGAAGCTGAATCTGAAGAAAATGAGGAAGAGGAGGCATCTGAGGAGTCAGAATCTAGTGTGGCGAGCCTAGCCCTCGCTACTGCGTTCGTCAGCAAGTCCATCTTCAACTCTGAGGAAAATGGCTTCCCCAACAAGGCTGACGACGGCGATGATGACTACGCTCCCACCTATTGCTTCATGGCAAAGGGTGCCAAGGTACTCAAATATCCCTCCTCTGAATCAAGTGAGGATGAATCTGATGAAAACCTCAAGCCTAGCTACTCTAAACTTGCTAAGATTGCTGTGAAACAACAGAAGTCTTTTGAAAAGGTTCAAAATATGCTAGACAAGAGCGGTGATATGTTTGGTGAAGAAATGGATCGCACCAAAACTTTGACTGAAAATCTTTAGAGACTTCAGTCTAAGTTTGATAATCTTCAGAGTCATCATAACACTCTCTTATCTGATCATGAGAAGCTTTCTTATGAATTTGTTCAAAGAAAGCAAGATCTTGAGAAGCTAAGGGTAAGTTATGAAGATATTCAGAAGGAGCGTGATTCATTACTTGCTCAACAGATCAGCGCTGCTCAGGAAGAATTCATTCCACCATGTTTGAAGTGCATTGAATGTGAATCTGCTAATTCTTCACCTGAAAGTTCAAATGCTTCTATTGCTGCAAATTCTTCACCTGTCTCTGCTATCACTAATTCCTCATCTGAGGATGCTGCTAGTATCACTGACAATGCAGGGCTGAAGGAATTGTATGTGACAGGCATGTACAAAAGCCTCAAAGGGCATCAGGCACTTTGTGATGTGCTTAAAAAACAGATCCTCAACAGGAACCCTAGGAAAGAGGGTATTTCCTTTGAGAGGAAACACAATGCTGATGGAACATACTGGAAGCCTAAGCAGTATCCCAAAACCTCATGGGTTGTTGCAAGGGGACCTCCAGTAGATCCATCTACCTTATCTGGCTTTACATGTGAATCTCCTCATTCTTCTGATGAGTCATTTGACTCCAACTATAAGCTGTTCAAAAATCAGATTGGTGAAGTATTTGCTAGATATGTTGGCACTAACTGCAAGAATGGTCCCCCTATGAAGAAAATCTAGGTTCCCAAAAGGTGCCTTGAAAGTCTTCAGGTGAATTTCATCATGACACCACCTGTGAAGAATAGGAACCCCAGATCAAAGTCTTCATATGGATCCAAGTCCTCATATGGACCACATTCGTCACGTGGATCAAATTCCTCATATGGACCAAAGTCCTCATATGAACATCATCGTGCTAACACTTCTGTCTTGCAGGGAATAACTAAGGGCTATGAATATGTGCATTATTCTGCAAACCATTATGTTCATAAGTCCTCGAAAAATTTCTCTGCTTATTCATATGCTTACCCTAACCCCTCTTATGTGAAACGAAGTGGATTGGCATCTATGCCACCTTTCTCTTATGGAGCTCACATAATGATGAACTCTTTGCCACCCCTCCAGATGTGGGTGGTGAAGAAAAAGAACTAATTCATCTACAGGATGATCAACCCAAAGCCACTGAGTGGGTCCTCGATAGTGGATGTACAAATCACATGACTGGTGACAAGAACTTATTGATGGACACTGCTTTATCTCCATCGCATCTAAAGCATATCACCTACGCTGACAAAGGCAAAAGCAAGGTATTGGGTCTAGGTAAGGCTGCGATCTCAAAGGATCGACACATGGACAAAGTCATGCTTGTCGAGTCCTTCGGATTCAATCTCGTGTCAGTCTCAATGCTTTGTGATCTTGATATGGTTGTTATCTTTGGCAAGTATCGTTGTGTTGTGATCATGGAAGCTGACCATTCCAAAGTCTTTGAAGGCTTTAGGAGAGGAGATCTGTATATTGTTGATTTCTCTACAGGACCACAACCTGCTACATGTCTACTTGCAAAAGCATCAGAAGGCTGGCTATGGCATCGACGACTTGGTCATGCTGGCATGAAGAACTTGCACACTCTCGCGAAGGAGAAGCATGTCATTGGCATCGAGGATGTCAAATTCCCCAAGGATCACCTATGCGGAGCCTGTGAAGCTGGAAAGATGACCAAGGCCAAGCATCCCTCAAAGACTATCATGACTACCACTCGTCCATTTGAATTGCTTCACATGGATCTCTTCGGTCCTAATCATTATTCCTCATTCACCAATGAAGCATCTCTATATGGCTTTGTTATTGTTGATGACTATTCTCGTCATACATGGGTGCATATCGTCACTTACAAACGTGAAGTGCAAGAAGTCTTCAAACGATTTTCCTCGAGGGCTTCAACCAACTTTGGTGTGAAGATCAAGCACATCAGAAGTGACAATGGAACTGAGTTCAAGAACATTGGTCTTGATGACTATCTTGATGAACTTGGTATTACTCATGAGTTATCTGCTCCTTATACTCCTCAGCAGAATGGCGTCGTTTGAGCGCAAGAACCGGACTCTTGTTGAGATGGCTCGCACTATGCTTGACGAATACAAGACGCCTCATCATTTCTGGATTGAGGCAATTGATACTGTGTGCCACATCATCAATAGGGTATATCTTCAAAAATTCTTCAAAAAGACCTCTTATGAACTCCTCACTGGCAAGAAACCCAATGTGAGTTATTTCAAAGTCTTTGGTGCTAAATGTTGGATTAGAGATCCTCATCACAATTGTAAATTTGCACCGAAAGCACATGAAGGTTTTATGCTTGGTTACGGAAAGGACTCGCACACCTACATAGTCTTCAACAACTTTCATCACAAGGTTGTTGAAACTGTAGATGTGCGGTTCGATGAAACTAATGGCTCGCAAAGAGAGCACCTACCTCCTGTGCTAGATGAAAAGTCACCTGAGGAAACCATCAAGTTAAAGGCTACTGAGGATGTCATTCCTACTAAAGAATCTGCTGAACAAGTCATTCCAGATCGTGAAGAACATCATGCTGGTGCACCTGAAGAAAATGGTTCTAAAGAAAATGAGCAAATTCCTTGTCGTCAACCTACTCATCCGCGCGTCGCAAATGAAGTGCAGATTGACAAAATCATCAGCGACAGCAACGCACCAGGTCCTGTCACACGCTCAAAAGCTTCACACTTGTCTAACTTTTGTTGGCACTTTGCTTTCGTCTCTCTCACAGAGCCCACTAAGGTAGATGAAGCATTTCTGGAGCCTGGGTGGATTCAAGCTATGCAAGAGGAATTACATCAGTTCGAGCTCAACAACGTCTGGGAACTTGTCAAGCGACCAGACCCTCACAAGCACAATATCATCGGCACCAAATGAATCTACCGCAACAAGCAAGATGAAAATGGCCTTGTGGTGAGGAATAAGGCAGAGCTTGTAGCTCAAGGCTACACACAGGTTGAAGGAATTGATTTCGATGAAACTTTTGCCCCTGTTGCTAGACTTGAGGCTATTCGCATATTACTTGCTTATGCTAACCATCATAATATCATCTTATATCAAATGGATGTGAAAAGTGCATTCCTCAATGGTAAGCTTGAGGAAGAAGTATATGTTTCTCAACCCCCAGGTTTTGAAGATCCAAAGCATCCTGAGAAAGTCTTCAGACTCAATAAGGCCCTCTATGGCCTCAAGCAGGCCCCTCGGGCGTGGTATGATACTTTGAAGGAATTCCTCATGAAGAAAGGCTTCAAACCCGGTTCACTTGACCCAACTCTTTTCACCAAAACCTATGATGATGAATTATTCGTGTGCCAAATATATGTTGATGATACCATCTTTGGTTGTACTGACCAACGTTACAGTGATTAATTTGCCAATATGATCAGTGAAGAATATCAAATGTCTATGATGGGAGAATTGAAATTCTTCTTAGGTCTTCAAATACGTCAACAGCACAACGGCGTCTTCATATCTCAGGAGAAATGTATCAAGGATGTATTGAGGAAATTCGGCATGCAAGATTGCAAAGTCATCAAAATCCCTATGCCCACAAATGGCCATCTATGCACTGATGAAAATGGTATTGACTTCGATCAAAAGGTATACCGCTCCACGATTGGCTCTTTATTGTATATATGTGCATCTAGGCCAGATATTATGCTTAGTGTTTGCATGTGTGCCCGCTTTCAAGCTACACCAAAGGAATCACACCATAAGGCTGTGAAGCATATTCTTCAATATCTAGCTCACACTCCAACACTTGGATTATTGTGACGCCCGGATAATCATGCTACAGTAATCCCATGTTAACGATGCCACGTCACCTACGTTACTGTTGCTAATCCTTCGTTAGTTCAAAACCGATTAAAAATTCAATTCAAAATATGGCAAACAAACAAATGTCTTCAAACATTGAAACAAAAATGTTCGCTGGGTGCCAAATATTGCACTGGTAATTATTGTGGAGAAAACATTTTTTTAGAAATTGTCTAAATATTTTAAGGTGAATTAAAACAGAAAAGAGAAATAAATAAAAGAAAATACAAAACAGAAAACAAAATAAAATAAAAGAGAGAACTCCCCCCCACTGGGCCAGTCGGCCCAGCTGCTTGCCAGGCCGGCCCCAAACCAGCCAGTGCACCCCCACTCTCCATAACCCCCCCCCCCCCCCACGACGCCCAAACCCTAGCCCAACCGCTCCATTCCCCCCCCCCCACTCGCTCTCTCCCCCTCCCGATCCGATCTGGATCGGGATCGATCCCGACGCCCATCGCCGCCCACCGCCGCTCGGAACTCCGCTGGACGCCGGGGCCACCTCGCCGAGCCTTCTCCGCCGGACTGCCTCCCCTACGCGCATCGTCCCCGTCTCCCCACCTCGACCCCCGCTGCCCCCGACCCTACAAATCACCGTGAGCGCCGCATCCGCCGCGGCCTACGCTGACCTCTCCTGCACGCACGCTCGCCTCCCCCCTTGCGCCCGTGCTCGTGCTCACGCACATGTGCGCGCGCACCCGTACCCGCCGCGGCCACCCCCCTGCTGGTGGTCCGCCGCAGCCGCCCCGCCTCTGGCCGCGCACTCCTGCCGCCCGCGCACCGCGTCCCCTTCCCCGCCAGCGCCCGCGCCACACGCTGCTCGCAGTTCGGCCGCGCCGCACGCGCCCGACCGCGTTCCCATCCCCCCGCGCATGTGCCCCGCCTCGTCGTTGTCGCGCCGCTCACCGTCGTCCCCGCTCGCGCCCCGCATCGCCTACTCCACGCCGGCCGCCCCGTGGCCTCGCCACCCCTCGCTGCAGCTCGCACGCGAACCCCGCCGATGCGCCTTACCTCGCCCACCTGCGCCGCGGCCTTCCCACCGCTCGTCGCTGCTCCTGCCGCTGCACATGCCGCCACCGCCGCTGCTTAGCGCCGCCCCGCCTCCACTGCTGCCCGTCGCCGCCTCCCTGCCGCTAGCCCCGCACCGTTCGCCGTTCGGGCGAAACCCGCATGCCCATGACCCAGCGCCCGTAGCCCGCTATGGCCCCTGTGCCACTGACACTAGGGGCTCACCCCCTGGAGCGGTTAAAAAAAGGATTTATAAAAAAAATTAATAAAAAAATAAATTTAATTAATTAAGTTAATTAATCCTATTGAATTAATCTAATTATTAACCTGTTAGTTTAAATAAACAGTAATTAGTTTAGCCTAAACCCTAATTAACCTAACAGTGTATGACACGTGGGTCCCACTAGGCCCACACGTCAGTTTGACCAGTCAACACCTCTGTTGACTGTTGATGTCATGCTGACGTCATGATGACGTCAGCAAACACTATTCTGGATAATGTTGAATTAAAATAATTAAATTAATCCTAAAAATGATTTAAATCTTTTAAAATTAATATAAAATAAACCGTAGCTCAGATGAAAATACTTTGTACATGAAAGTTGCTCAGAACGACGAGACGAGTCCGGATACGCACCCCGTTCGTCCGCCACGCATCCGTAGCATAGCAAACCTGTAACATTTCACCTCCGGTTCATCTGTCCGAAAACGCGAAACACCAGGAATACTTTCCTGGATGTTTCCCCCCTTCGCCGGTATCACTTACTACCGCGTTAGGGCATACCTAGCACCGCATATTGCCTCGTTATGTTTTGTGATGCTTTGTTGCTTTGTATTTACTGTTTCTTCCCCCCTCTTCTTCTCCGGTAGACCCCGAGACCGGCGCTGATGCCACCGAGTACGACTACGTCACCGACGACCCTTCTCCCTGTACCACAGAGCTTCCAGGCAAGCCCCCCCCCCTTGATCACCAGATATCGCCTATTCCTTCTCTATACTGCTTGCATTAGAGTAGTGTAGCATGTTACTGCTTTCGGTTAATCCTATACTAATGCATAGCCTGTCATTGTTGCTACAGTTGTTACCCTTACCTGCTATCCTACTGCTTAGTATAGGCTGCTAGTGTTCCATCAGTGGCCCTACACTCTTGTCCGTCTGCCATGCTATACTACTGGGCCGTGATCACTTCGGGAGGTGATCACGGGTATATACTATGTACTTTATACATGATACATGTGGTGACTAAAGTCGGGTCGGCTCGAGGAGTACCCGCAAGTGATTCTGATGAGGGGGCTGAAAGGACAGGTGGCTCCATCCCGGTAGAGGTGGGCCTGGGTTCCTGACGGCCCCCGACTGTTACTTTGTGGCGGAGCAACAGGGCAGGTTGAGACCACCTAGGAGAGAGGTGGGCCTGGCCCTGGTCGGCGTTCGCGGATACTTAACACGCTTAACGAGATCTTGGTGTTTGATCTGAGTCTGGCCAGTTGGTCTATACGCACTAACCAACTACGCGGGAACAGTTATGGGCACTCGACATCGTGGTATCAGCCGAAGCTCTTTTTGACGTCAGCGACTGAGTGGCGCGCGCCGCATTGGACCGTAAGCTCGCGCTTGTATTAAGGGGGCTAGGTCTGCTTCCGGCCGCGTACGCAACGTGCAGGTGTGCAATGGGCGATGGGCCCAGACCCCTGCGCGCATAGGGTTTAGACCGGCGTGCTGACCTCTCTGTTGAGCCTAGGTGGGGCTGCGACGTGTTGATCTTACGAGGCCGGGCATGACCCAGGAAAGTGTGTCCGGCCAAATGGGATCGAGCGTGTTGGGTTATGTGGTGCACCCCTGCAGGGAAGTTTATCTATTCGAATAGCTGTGTCCCTCGGTAAAAGGACGACCCGGAGTTGTACCTTGACCTTATGACAACTAGAACTGGATACTTAATAAAACACACCCTTCCAAGTGCCAGATACAACCCGGTGATCGCTCTCTAACAGGGCGACGAGGAGGGGATCGCCGGGTAGGATTATGCTATACGATGCTACTTGGAGGACTTCAATCTACTCTCTTCTACATGCTGCAAGATGGAGGCTACCAGAAGCGTAGTCTTCGACAGGATTAGCTCTCCCCCCTCTTATTCTGGCATTCTGCAGTTCAGTCCACCGATATGACCCTTTACACATATACCCATGCATATGTAGTGTAGCTCCTTGCTTGTGAGTACTTTGGATGAGTACTCACGGTTGCTTTTCTCCCTCTTTTCCCCTTTCTATACCGATTGTCGCAACCAGATGCTGGAGTCCAAGAGCTAGAGATCCCGAGGATGATTCTACATGGAGTTCGGCTTCGAGGAGTAGTTAGGAGGTCCCAGGCAGGAGGCCTTGCCTTTTCGATCGTTGCTACTTTTGTGCTAGCCTTCTTAAGGCAAACTTGTTTAACTTATGTCTGTACTCATATATTGTTGCTTCCGTTGACTCGTCTATGATCGAGCACTTGTATTTGAGCCCTCGAGGCCCCTGGCTTGTATTATGATGCTTGTATGACTTATTTATTTTTTAGAGTTGTGTTGTGATATCTTCCCGTGAGTCCCTGATCTTGATCGTACACATTTGCGTGCATGATTAGTGTACGGTCAAATCGGGGGCGTCACAATTATGGTATCCCAAGGGCTCGGCTTTTGACATTGCTGCTGGGTCGTGATGTGCTCAATTGCTATGGATGAAGCAAACCCTCAAGGACTATGGCATCAATGTGAAGAATGTGCCTCTCTACTGTGACAATGAGAGTGCCATCAAGATTGCTCATAACCCAGTTCAGCACTCGAAGACAAAGCACATTCAGATTCATCATCATTTTCTTCGTGATCATGTGTTGAAGGGCGACATCTCTATCGAGCACGTGAAGACTGAAGAACAGCTAGCCGATATCTTCACAAAGCCCTTGGATGAGAAGAGATTTAGCAAGTTGCGTTGTGAGCTAAATATCTTAGAAGCTTCGAATGTCCTCTGAAAAGGACACACATCCTAACACTTATGCAAAATTGATGACTTAGATGTGCAACACACGAAGTAATGTTATTCTTCAATCAATGAAGACTAACCCTCTAAGTGTGAAGAAATAAACGAAGAATTTGATTCTCAGAGCCTACGACAATTGTACGCGGCGTCTGAAATCATCATTCTTATACGGTGGGTCATGCCACCAACAAAAGTTGAAAATCTCAAATTTGAGTTTTTCTTCAGTTTTTGAAATTCCTCATTTGTTCAATTTCTTCAACTTTGCAATGTCTTCACTCTTTCTGTCGTTGTTCTTCATGACTATATATATATATATATATATATATATATATATATATATATATATATATATATAATTTTATATATATATGAGTTTTAGCCCTATACAACATTCACTTATTGCTAAATTTTCACGTTGCCTTTCCTGCTAAGTGAATGTGATCGGACCCTTCCCCCCTATGCTAAAATCAACCCAGTCTGTTCACAAATTCTTCATGTGCGTTCTATTTGAAACCCGTTCAAAATCTTCACTATGTCCTTGTCAGCTGAAGAATTTGCGAACGAAACGTTAAAATATTCTAATATGAATTTTCGCTTTTGCCGCTCAAACCGTTCCACATCCCATGATAGGATTTATCTATTCACCCACGATCTCACACGATCTCCACCGCTCTGTACATGGGTGACACATGTCGCTAGGATGAGAAGGGTCAGGGGCACGTTCGTCCAATTTCCTCGGGCGAGTGGTTTTCACCCCGGCTATATATACCCCTCACCCTCCTTAGATGCATTTACCCCGTTCGACCTCACTCCCCTCGCTCGAGCTCTCAAGACCTAGCACCGCCGCTACTTTCATCGTCGCCGGTGAGGAAGAGCTTCACTGCCTCGACCTCGTCACCATCGTACTCGCATCGGCCCGGATTTCTTCTCTCCGCCACCGCCATAGCTATCTTCCTCTGCCAAGTTAGAGCGTGGAAGATCTGGACTGACGAACTTCCAATCTCAAACTCTCAGTTCATCGTGTTCTTCGTCAAGGGTAATTAAAAGTTACGTTTACTGCCCTTATTGATTCTGATGATTTCCAAAAAATCTTCAAAATGTGTTTATTCTTCAATTTCCACACTCTAAACACCTTACACAAGCATCTGTTCTTGATCTGTTTCTCTAAGCTATATTTTTCTTCAAGATTCCTCAATTGTGTGGATTTTCAATCTATACAACTCTGGAACCTAAGTCAAAAACGCTTAGTGAAATTCCTCAAGACTCCACTGGTCAAATTCGTCAAACTTGTTCCTTTTTGCAAAAACTTCTGAGAACGCATATGACCTCTCCAAATTCTTCGCACCTATACTCTGTTCACAGGTACACATGTCCGCTGCTGAATCACTAGGTTCTCATCAACTTAACTCATTTGCAGCATTCCTCGAAGACAAATTGCATACCTGTTCAGAGAACTCGATTGTTCAAAATCCTCGGCTGAAGAAAATGGCAGATGGCAAGAAACCTCAAAAGGGAGGCAAGAAACTGGAAGTCAACACAGCATTTGAGAAACCTGATGACATTTATGAGGAATATTGCACTCCAGATGAAGCCAAACATGGCAAGGAGAACAAGAATCAGCGCAAGGTGCGCATACAAAGGATTGAACGGAGATGGGCACGGGAATGGAGGGAGTACAGGTATGTCACTCCAAAGTACATGAAGAAATTTGCTCTTCACCCTCCTTGCCCAAGACCTCCACTGGCACCTGGCCAAATTGCTGATCCCGCCAGCCTCAAGTGCGGTGAGGACTATTCTGATGAATGGGCTAAACGACAAGCCAAGTTGGCCAAAATGGCTAAAGAAACAGTGAGGAAATTCAATTAAGACTCTGCTGCTGCCACTACTGAGGCCTCTGCTAGCAAGCCTAAGAAGGCCATGGCCAAGAAGCCTGCACACAAGCCCAGTTCCTCTGCAATGCCCTCACGGCCAAGCTCATCTATGCCTTCACGGCAAATTCCTCAAGCTGCTCCAGTTCCTCCAATTGCAAAGTCCTCAGTTGCTCCAACAAAGTCCTCGGCACCTGTGCATCTCGCCTCTTGCCAAAGGACCACAGGCATCTCAATTGCCTTAGGAGCTTCTGCAAGTTCTTCAGCTCCTCCGTAGTCCTCAACAGGCCCCACTTTGCTGAAGACCAAGGCTATTGCTGGACGAGGCTCCAGACCAAGTCCTCAGAAGAAGCAGGTTGCCTTTCATGTGTCGTCCAGTGAAGACGAAGCTGATGATGATGAACTCGCTGAAATCAACAGAGATAGGCAGCAAAGGGTCGCTAGAGCCAAAGGCACAGATGTGCCTCTTCTGTTGGATCCCAAGCTGATCCTTGATTTCATTGATCTCTGGCACAAGGACCCCAACACACCTATGCCTGACTTCAAGCTTACTCCTGGCCAAAGTCACATGCTGACCGCCTTCATAGGCGAAGAAAAATGGAAGTTTGAGAAGGCCAGGTAGTTGAAGAAAGCTCAATACAAAAAGGAGCACTTTCTGAAGAAAAACGTTGTCAAAATGACAACTGATGAACATGTTGCTATACAAACTGAGATCAAAGGACTCAGTGATGAATTCAATGCCTATCGTGCAGATTGGCATGGAGCCAAAGTCAGATTTGTGAAAATGGCTGAAAGATTCACCTCAACTGTTGCTGCCCCAACGCAACATGAATCTCCTCAGGTTGAAGCATCTGCCCAGCCAACTGAAGAACATGCCAGCACCGCTGATGACAATCAGGTTGCTGATGAAACTGAAAGTACCAGGGCTGATGAAGCTATTCCAGTTGTTGATGAAATTGCCAGGGCAACCACTAGTGTTGTGCCTGAAGAACAAGCCAGGCCAGCCGAAGCATCTGTCGCTGCGCCTAAAGACACTGAACAAGCCAGGGCAACTGCATCAGTTGCGCCTGAGGAAAATGAACCAATTTCCTCTGCTCCTCCTGCACCAACGCCAAGTCCTGTTCTTCCTTCTGCATCAGAAGCGAAGAAAACCAAAGCTGCGGAGCGAGCAGCAGTGAAGCAAAGGAAAGCATCTGCTACCTCAAAGTCTTGAGCGCCAAAGAAAGTGAAGACTTTGATGAGCTATTTTGAAAATCCAATAGATGTTGTTCCTGTCTCAAGCATGCCATCAAAGGAGATTGTTCCCTTTGGTGAGGATTATGAGATCCCAAGCGGATCAGATGAAGAAGATCCTTCTACTGCTTCGTCAGAGCAGTTGGATGAAGAAATTGAAGTGGATGATATCCCTTCAACCCCTCTGGTATCATCGCCCATGCCTCAGTTCACAGCTGAAGAGGCCGGCGTTGAGGAAATGGATGAAGAAGAAGACGTGGACATTGGGTGCACCACACCAGTTCTGAATGATGACTATTGGGAAAGTCATCATCCCAATTCACCCATGTTCACCCCACTGCAACAGATTCCTCAGTCCCCAGTCCAAACTGAAGAAGTTCAAATGGGCTCTAATGAACCTCAAGCTTCACTTCTTACCATCCCAGAAGAAATTCCAGCCACTAGTGTTGATGTTCATGCCGCTGAAGAAATGGAGACCCAGGCTGCTATTGAAATTCCTCAGCCTGCGGCTCCTGAGACTGTGATTCCTGAGGTTGTGAAGAAATTGACTGATACTCCTCAGCCCAAGCCGAAGAATCTCAAAGAAACAGAAGTTCAAAGCTGATGACTTCTTTCATGAGCATATATCCTTCACTGATTACAATCCTTATGACTCTGCTCGTCTTCGAAGGAAGCATTTCTGGACAGCAAGTCAGATTAATTTCTATTCTTCTCTGCTTTTCAACAAAGACAAGATCTTTGACCATGAGCATATTCCTCATGTTGACATGGAGTCGCTGCCTTGCTTCACCCCAGTCCTCAGTGTTCTTCACGACGCTGGGCTGCTGAATTTCTGCATTGACATATGTGACTCAATGTTTTAAATAGCGGGCTATGCAAAATAGCGGCTGGTCTCCAAATCAGCAATAGCGGGCTATAGCGGGCTATTTGTGAAGGCTGCCATATAGCGGCACCCTGCTAAAAAGGCTATAGCGGAGCTATAGCTGGCTATTTAAAACTATGATGTGACTGGAATGAAGAGCTAATTCTTCAGTTCTACGCTACATTGCACATCACCGGCAATGCTGAAGATGTGAACTCTTGGGTGTTGGACTGGATGACAGAGAACACACATTACAAAGCACCGGCCTCTGAATTGCTTCATTCCCTGCCTGTCAGTCCTCCCCTTGAAGGTGAGCAACTCATCTACCATGAACCTGAGCTATCTGATCATTATATGCAAGTGTTGATGAAGCCTCTGAAGCCTGGTCAAGCCCCAAGAACCAAATTCCTCGTGAAGGAATTGCTATATGTGCCAAGGACTGTCTACAGAATCTTGACCAAGACCCTCAGTCCTATTGAAGGCCACGACTCTAATGAAGAAGAAGAAGTCGTTGGCATCATGAAGAATCTGCTATTCAACATCATCCATGGAGTTCCTGTCAACTACCATGATTTCTTCACGAGGACACTGGCCAATGTTGCTCTTTCACCGTTTGAATTGAAGCCTTACGCTCCCTGGATCATGAGATTCATCAGATCAAGGTCTTCAATCAACTACAAGGCTGATACACTTAACCATGGCAGCTACTTGCCCCCTACTAAAGTCCTCAAGCGGACATTTTCCTTAGCTGATGAGAAGGGCAAGGCCACTATCATTGATGAAGGCATTCGTCCATTGGATGGACGGTTTCGCAAAGCTGCATCTTACTCAACCAATGATGACTCTGCCACCCACGACTCTGCTGCTAATGCTTCAAGGCAAAATCCTCAAGGCACAGCTCCAAGGGTGATGACTGATCGTGAGCTTCTCCTCAGTCTTCACTAGAAGGTCGATCGCAACCACAAATGGGTCAAGCGACAGTTTGGTTCAATTCTTCAGAACATGACAATCACTCAGAATTCAGTGAAGAAGAACCATTACTACCTCCATGAAGTATTTGCGCACCTGGGCTGTTCTGTCTCATCTCTACGGTGAAGAAGATCTTAAGCAGATGGGCTTCAAGCAGGACTTTGACTGGTCTCAGCCACCTTCGAAGAAATTCAAGAAGGTCAAAGTTCCTCACTTGGTGGCCAGCTCTTATTCTTCATCGCGCGAGACGGATGAACATGAAGACTTGGACGACACTACGGCAGGCCCTACTTCAACAACCGACCCCAACAACGCTGGCGCTCCTCCATCGACTTCGTGATGATATTCTTCAGGGGCGTTAGTCCTCATTTTTCATCCCTTTTGGTCATGCGATGAAAAAGCGGGAGAAATTTGAATTAGTCTTCAAGCCGGTCTATATATGGGCGTTTTTTGGTAAGTTACAACTCTCGTTATTTTGAAGACTTTGTTGGATCGAGTTGTAATCTTAACTCCGATGGTGGTCTGATACTTTCGCTATGTTCTTCTGCATGCTATTTCCTCATATATGTTAATGCATGCATGCTGAATTACATCAGTCACCATATTTCATCATGCATTTCAAATTCTTCATATCATATGTTAAATGCGTGTATGAATTACAAGATATATATAGGGGGAGATCTCCATGATTCTACTCTTCAATGTGCATTGCTTCTCAAACACAAATTCCTACTATGCACATCTTCAGGGGGAGTTATTCTATATCTTGCTATCAAATTCCTCAATATTAGTATTTACACTTCATATGTTTATCCCCGTTGAAAACTTAACTTTTATTGTCATCAATCATCAAAAAGGGGGAGATTGTAAGTGCATCTAGTGCCCCTTAGTGATTTTGGTGTATTGAAGACTTATAGGTTAAGGGACTAATGCGTTTGTGAGTGTACACAGGTCTATACGTCTATGAGGAGTTTGATATTTACAGAGAAAGTCGACCCCTAAAAATGAATGTCTTCAACTGAAGACTTTGGCTTTCTGAAGACTTTGAAAGTGAAGAAATTGGTGTCACCGTGAAGACTATATTCATGCAAGGAATATGAAGCGTGAAGACTTTTGTTTTCTTAGTTTCGTTTTCTCTTTATTGAGTCATAGGAAACACCGTACTGTTAAAGGGGTCGAGGAAAAACTAAGGAAAAGTTTCCAAGTGATGCTCATCTCAAAATCTTACACCTACCCATACCTTCGAGTGAAGCCATTGGAAATCTCATACAGTTCAGTCAATTTCTTCAGTGACAGAGACGAAGATCTTCTGTTCTCCAAGAAATTTGTTCTGACTGAGGAGTTAGGAATTCGCCAGTGCGGATTGCCTACAAGTGAGGAACATCATAGCCCTGAGGAATTTGATACTCAAATATCCGACCGTTGCTGTGCTACGCGCCAGCTGTCCCAAAATATCTACCCACCTAACGGTCATATCATTGAAGGGCATTTATGTCTTATCATGTCGAGCTGCTCCCTAGGCTATAAATAGCCGCCCCTACAACCACTAGTTGGTTGGCTGTTCCGAGAGAAACTGACACTTGTCATTGAGAGCATCCCATCCTCCGAGGACTTTGAGCGAAAATCATCAAGTGAGGAAAACCCAAACCCAAACACCTACAAATCCAAAGTGATTGAGCATCACTGAAGAATTGATCCTGTGTGGATCCGACGCTTGTTACCTTTGAAGACTATGCATCTTCCAGACGGTTAGGCGTCATGGTCTAGAGCACCCAAGAGGAAATTGTGGATCGCCGAGTGGCCGAGTTTGTGAAGGTTTGGAAGTCACCTGAAGACTTACCACGAGTGATTGAGCGAGGTCTGTGTGACCTTAGCTCAAGGAGAATACAGTGAGGACTGTGTGTCCGGGACTGTGTGTCCTCATGTTTAAATACCTAGCCGCTCCAACCAGACGTACAACTATCACAGCAGTTGGAACTGGTCTACCAAATCACTGTCTTCACCAAGCTAATTGGTTCTATTTCCTCAACCTTTTCATTTCCTCATTACTGTGTTGTGTACTTGATCGTTACTGTTTGAAGACTTTGACTGAAGACTTTCTCAATTTCCTCGGTTCAATTTCTTCAGTCAGTTTGTCTTCAGCCTGCTTATCCTGTGTTTACGCTTTCTGTATTATGTGCTTGTTTTTATTTCATCATGATGACTGTGCTTCCGTTCTGTTATGCTTGCATCTGAGTACTTATTCCGTTGCTAGTCGTTCGTGACCTAGGAATTTCCTCACCCTGAAATTCCTCAATGACGAATTTGTAAAAATCGTCAATTCACCCCCCCCCCCTCTAGTCGACTTAACGCACTTTCAAATACCATTTGGTAACTATAACATATATGCAAGTATATAATTCAAAATAACCATGTTGGTAGCTATAGTATAGAAAACCTGATATCTATATAGTTCCTATGTTTGATAACTGTAGTGTGGCAAGCTAAGTAACTATAGTTGTGTCATGTTGATAATTGTAGTAGGGACATATGAGTAACTACATAATAACCCTATTCGTAACTAAACATATGCATCCCGGTAACTACATAATAACCTTGTTGGTAACTATAGCATGGGCAACATGATAACTATAGTTGTGTCATCTCAAAGTGCCACTATGGAGGTCGGAACAAGTGTCTGCCTACCAAGTTAATCATGATTGAAATGACGAACATATTGTTAACTTAAGTGTGGGCAGCTGGTAACCATAGTTGTGTCATGTTGGTAATTGTAGCATAGGTAACTGCTAACTATAGTAGTCTCATGTTGGTAACTATAGCACCGACAACCTCGTAAATACATAATCTCTATGTTGGTAACTATAGCATGGGCAACCTGATAGCTGCATAGTTGGCATGTTGGTAAGTATAGCATATATCATAAGAAAAAAACATCCATGGGCAACCTGATAGCTGCATAGTTGGCATATACTATAAGAAAAAAAGAGGTAATATCACCGGGAGTCATAAAACTTGCGCTCGACGTTCAGTTTGCTGCTAGAACTTTGAAAATACAGATTTTCAGTCACTTAACATGACTCAAGCGTGCATATATGGTCACGAAATGCTTACGTGGACGTATTTTCATGTGTATGACCCCACCTGCCAGTGAGTAATGGTGCCCAACCGACTTTATTTTTGCAGAAAACACCCTTATATTTTTTTCATGGAAAAGACAACCATTTTTTTCACGGAAAATACAACCACTGTGATGTCTTTTTACACAAAACCCCCACGCAATTTTTTTATTTGCAGAAAAGCCAACAACCGTACTGCGGAAAATAACACAAAAAATGGTGGCGCAGTGTATTGAACCCGCGAGCAAAGTTAACGAAACAACACAGTATAGCCATTCCGCCATTCGCTTACACACATCTAATTCAGATATAACAATTTTATATGTATTGAACAATGTGCCATCTGTTATTACAGAAACGCAAATCAACATAAAAAGAGAGTTAATTCAGATATAAAAAATTTATATATATTGAACGATGTGCCATCTGTTATTACAGAAACGCAAATCAACACAAAAGAAGAGTGGCCTCCCGTTATCAAACCAACGACCACACGCTTCCAAAGAAGACGCGCTAGCCACTACAACATGTACAGGTTTAACTTCAATAAGCTTTCCTAATGTACTAGGAAATATGTCCGTGCGTTGCAACGGGAGAACAAAACTCGCAACATATAAAACTCAGCCTAAGCAAATGTAGTAGACATAAAAATAACATGCCTTTTTTTTAATAATCACCATGGGGGGAGTGGATCCCCACTAAAGGAACCCGAAGGCATGTTACATTAAGGATTACATCGAGAGAAGAAATATAGACGTCAAGACACAACAACCTCCCTGCTTATGGTGTCCTTAAATAAAGGCCCAAATCGTAAAGTCTATAGCGATGTTCCGAGCTAGGACGTTCGTCGGCCTGTCTTCCAGTGATCCAGTGTCACGGTCTCTTGGACCATTTGGTTATCTCGTGAATTTCAATGGAGACATACAAAAAACAATATTGTTGCCTTTTACTGTGTTTTTCCTTCATCAAGTATCTTTGCCTCCTGGTCTTCCTACTCCAGGAATACAGCACAAAATTAAACTAAGAACAAAACAGATCACGCTCAATTTCGTCCCACGTTCCAAGCAGATAGGCCCACGCACAATGCACGCTAGCGGCGGACGTGTCGAGCGGCCAGCATGCCACAAGAATTATTAAAAATATAACATGCCGCTTGAAAGCCTCATTTGACCAGATTAGTCTGGGATCAGATCGACAGAACTACCATTCTCTCTTCTCCCTCCCTCATTCCCTCCGCCCTCGCATCGTCTCCAGGACAACACAGGTCGAGCCCAAATCATGTTCACCGGTACCCTTCACTTCCCCTCACCGTCGCCGGGGGAGGGCCGTCGGGCTAAGCCGGGGCGGCAGACGGCGGCGGCTGGCTTCTCTGCAGCATGGGGTGGGGGAGGCTCACCTCCTGTTTGGCGTAGCGGCTTCGGTGTGAGCCCCCCTCGGGCCGGCGGCTCTTCTTTGGCTACTTGGGCGGCGTCCCCGCATGGTGCTTCTCTAGGCCTGCCTCCCCTCGTCATCGCTGGAGAAGGGCCGTTGGGCTAAGCCCGGGCCGCGACGGCGGGCTTCTCTGCAGCGGTGGTGGGGAGGCTTGCCTCCTGTTCGGTGCGGCGGCTTAGCGTGCTGCTTCTCCAGGCTGTCACCTAGTGCCATCCCTCGGGGGGCAGCTCTTCTTCCGCTGCTTGGGCGGCGTCCCCGCGTGCTGCTTCTCTAGGCCGTCACCTAGTGCCATCCGTCTTTGGTACGCCAACAGCTCCAGATCCAGGCGGCTGTGGTCGGATCCACTACCGATCCACCACCCCCTCCGTCCCGGGCCCTGGCCAGCCGCCAGCGTGGTCTTCTGTCTTGCTTCAAGCTTCAGTTTGGAGGCCCACTCAGGTTTGCTTCGACTCATGCTTTCTTTGATGGAAAAAGTCCAAAACAAACCTTCAATTTGTAGGCAAAAGCTAAATCAAATCCCGAACTCTCAATCGCTGAAATGAGCACACCAAACTCTCTAATCCCGATTTGCTGAATTGGGCCGGCCCAGTAGCGCAGTTACTCACGCACACACACTAATCTGGTTTTCTTAATTTCTTTCTTTTTCGTTTTCTTTTCTTTTTTAATTTTTACACATTTCTAAATTTTCTCAGTACCCAATGTACATTTCTAACGCACACAATAAATATTTCTGGATAATCTTTTAATATTTTCAAATACAGTATGTACATTTTTAAATTAAATGTTTTAAAAACTTTTTGAACACATGGTAATATTTTTCCAAATACATGTTTTACATTAAATTAAATGTTTTACATTTTCTTAATGACAATAAACATTTTATAAAACTACACGAACACTCTTTTACATGGTTCAACATTTTTTAATTTGCATACACTTTTTTCAAGGACATACCACATATATTCTGTTTAGGTCAGGACACATTTTTTACATCACGCAAACATATTTTTACATTGCACACACATTTTTTGAAAATGTAACAAACACACTTTTTGAAACACGTGAACATTCTTGAAATGTTACATTTTTTTGACTGTACAAAACATTTTTTGAATCACATGAATGTTTCAAAAAGTCTTTGCACTTTACAATTTTGTTAAGGTTGCAAAAAATGTTTGTAAAGGTGTTCGCTTTTTCCAAGTTGTTGGTTTTTGAAAAGTATTCGAATTTTTCAAAAAGTGTTCGCTTGGAATTATTTCGTCGCCCGTTAAGAAAAAGAAAGAAAGAATTTTTACGCCGCATGTTAAGGAAAAAATTCGCTTCATGTCTGGTGGGCTGGTCCAGTCGAGTCCACTGCCAACAATCTGAAACATCTTTTAAATACATTATTTAAGAAATAATTTACGAAATTCCAAAAACATTATTAAAAAATGTGACACAATTTTGAAAATACGAAGAAAAAAATCAAAGCATGTGAAAAACTGTTGGAATTCTGAACATTTTTTGACAAATGTGATTTTTTTTAAATCGCGAACAGTTTTTTAAAATGCTAATAGAGTTTCAAAATTCCAAACAGTTTTTAAAAACACAAAAATAATTTAAATTGTGCGAAAAATAGAAAACCGGAACATTTTTAACTTCTGAACAATTCTAGAAATGTGCGGACATTTTTAACAGTTTTGTTATAGTGGGCCGGCCCAAATTCTTGTCCGTGAGAGTAGCTTGTGATCCTGGCTGGGATTGTAGTATTCCCGGTGTGCCAAACAGGTATAGGGTTCAAAATAGACCGGGATTACAAGTTCAGAGTGCCAATTTCCGGGATTCAAAGTTCAGGGTTTGATTTAGCTTTTATCTACAACTTCAAGGTTTATTTTGGACTTTTCCCTTCTTTGATCCCTCTACCCGCTCTAACACCACCAGCGGCCACGACGGGCATCTGCATCTCACGGCGGCCAAGGACCAGCACCGACCCGGACCCTTTTTTTCCATGCACCTCTCTCCTCTTTGATCGGTTGTGACCTTCCTCCCGGGCTATTTTTTATTGGGCATGTATGGCATCTTTCTTGGTTTCTCTAGGATAAACATGATCCATATCTCACCCTTTTTTGCTGGATTGTTGATTCTTGCAACTCCGAAGGTATATAAGTTGCTAGGATTTGTGATAAAGGGACAGTGTGGGACTATTAATTGGAATATGAAAGTTCATCAAACTCTGTTTGCCGCCCCATAACGGAAGGGAGGGGAGGGCAAATCGTGAGGTCGAAGTTTTGTAGCGGCCCATAACATTTTTTTGGCCCACTATACTCACGAAGCTGCGAGCGAACGGATGAAATTATGGCAGCGAGGACGACGTACGAAAAATTGACGAAAATTAGGGAGGAAGAAGCGTTAGCCCATTTATTATTAGGTAAAGACTAGAATAAAGGCCCTCTTGGAGCTGATATGGGCTATGGCCAGTGCAGCCCATTTTGCACCAGTTCCTTTTTTTTGAGAAATTTGTAGATAACATATAAATTATAATTTCAGTAATAAAGTACGACCCTTAGATATTAGTGTGTTATAAATATTGTCCATACAAAGGAAATAACCTACTTTTAGAATTGTTCATGTATTACTTTAAACATATTCATATATTAAATAATATTTATAAATTAAAAATGTTTATTTAATTAAAACATTAATAATTTAAAGTTTAAATTTTTAATATGAATACCTACTCATGTATAATATTTAGTAAATGTTTGTACTCATCATTTTATATAATTTTAATATAAGCTATGAGTGTATAATTTTTTATGAATACATTAAACATATTTATTTAATAAAGAATTTCAATGTCCATATTAACTAATATTACTTATATAACACACAGGTTTATATTTAAATATTTTTATTTATGAATGATTGTATGTATGTACAATAGTTTTAACACAGAAATATTTGAACATAATTTTATTACTTATGTTTTACAACATCTTAAATGTTTTTTTACTTGCGTTTTACTGAATATTTTTTATAGAATGCATACGTTTATATTTACATATTTTTATTTACTAATCATCACCTTTATGTATAATATTTTTAACACACAAATATTTAAACAAAACATTTTTTACTTACCTTTTGCAAATATATTTTAAAAATAGCGCGTGCAAAATGGGCCGCAGTATCTGCGTCCCATTTAGCTCCACATGCGTTCGCATTCCTTATATATAATCTTGTTTATCCATATACGACATGTGAATCTGATTGGTGGAGTGTTTCGAGTGCCGCGGCACCCATTTTTGGTTTATTAATTTCGGCAGTATGCACATTTTCCATGTCATGGATGTGTCGATGAATTACTTCTACGACTGTATATTATGATAGAAAATCAAAAAATTGTCCTTGGCAGGCTGGCGGCGCACTTGGTTCACGTTATTTTGGCCTTCAATGAAAAAAGTCATGATAGAAATGACAGCGAGAATTTTTCACCAATTCCTCACGTGACTTCTGCCTCACTCGCTATACGGTGGGTGGTTTTGACCTGGTCGGGCCCGAATTTCGGCCTGTCATAGGGAGGTTGCAACAAAATCTGCTTTTTAATGGACTACCCAGGAGTAGTCCGATATCCACGATGTTACGGATAACATATGAACAACGTGGGTAACTCTTATAGTATCAAATGATAACTTTCGACCTAAAAAAATACTGAAACGTTTCAACCAAGTTTTCATGTCATGTAACTAATGACTCACATATATAGTTTAGTACTACCTCTATAACTAAATACTTAGTTACAGAGGTAGTAACTTTTAACTCCACAAAATAGTGAACGAAACGTACCAACATGGGGTCTCTAGTCTAGTGCATGAGTATGCACGAGGATATGAGCTTCCTCGTAGTAATGTTGGTTATATATATCACATCGCCTAATAGTTTCCATAAAGTTTCCTACTTGGCAAAAATTAGTTTGTCTCAAGCCTCGCTTTTACAACAAAATTGTCAGTATCACCCTCGAATAACTAAACAATTTGCAAGAGCAACTTCATCCAGTACGCATGATATTAAGTTCATAACTCAGATCAAAGCAGTGGCATGGCTACATTCTATCGTTGCTATACAAATTCTATGTATCCACAGCTTCATATATTGTTACGGCTTTGCACAAGGATGATCAGGATTGAGCTTGTAATTCATCGAGCTTCCAGGCTGGAAGCTGAAAACTGCTCTTTGCAGGTCCAGCTAGGCGAGCGCATAAAATTGTCGGCTCTCATTAGCGATCTGCACCGCTGATGATCATTGATGGGTAAGGCACCCTCTTGATATCAACGAATGTCGAATACTCGGTGCTCAGTGGTTGCTTCCATGGCTCCCCATCCATTTGCATATATGCATCCCTCCATTGGCCACCTTTGATCTCTAGCCGGATTGCTGCTGCCTGAAACAATTGGAACTGTTATAACATGACGTGGACACTACAATGTTGACATTGACACCTTATGTTTCTTGCTTCAGTTTTACAGAATATTTATTTAATCTTTTCTTTCCTTTCTTTTTATTTTCCTCATTTGCTTACCGGAGTAGCACATCAACGTGATCTCATATTTCCAGTTAATGGACTTGGAATTGATTTGTAATTCAAAGTTAACCAATTTATATTATCTGTTTTGTGGTCAGTCCCATTGGTCGTCTCTTATAAGTATGCCATCTCACTTAGATACCCACCAATCCAATTGGTTGTATCTTAAATATACCAAGTATTTAATTCAATGGTCCACACTCTTATTAAGACAATGTGAGTCAAATTGGATTATTTTTTTTCAAAAAGGAGGATAACCCCCAGCCTCTACATCGATGCGCACAACCATTTTTATTATATTATTCAATAGAATCTGACAAAATCAAATACATGGGTCAACCCAGAGCCTCCTTCCTGGCGATCTATGTCGCCACACCTATTAGGTCGATGAAGTGCCCTGACCACGCATCAATGCACACCATCTAATCCGGTGGCCTCACTAAGCCGCCCGCTGGCGAGCCGAGATCCCCAGCCGGTCTAGCAGATCCTCAACACGAACCGCATGTGCACGCTCCAGAATCCGCCACCGCCATCTTCCGCTGTTCCAACTTCAGGAAAGATCCATGCATTGACCTTGCCAGGCCCAACTACCGTCGACGCCCCCAACTACCGTCGACGCCACCATGAGCCAGACAATGCCACCACCCTGCGCAGGTCCATCACCGAGACCCCGCTGCGCCACGCCGCCGAGACCCGCAGTCACCGACGCGGTAGATGCCACACCGCCACCACCTCCGGCACCAGGAATCATCCGCGCTCGCTGCACACACCCTCCATCTAAATGCCCAAGACAACGCCTCCAAGGAGGTGACGACGCCATGGCGCCGCCGCCGCCCATTCACGAGAAACTAGGGTTTTCACCCGACACAGAGGGAGGAGGGGCAGGGGAGTTGACCTTGCCATCGCCACCAAGGAGGCGAATGACACAGGAGCGCCATCGACAACGTGGCCGCCGCCATCGGCCAGAGGTTTCCCCCGGAGAAGCTCCCATCTCGAGACCCACCAAGCCCGCCACCAACACCTCCGAGCACGGATGCCGGAGATCTGGACCAGCTGATAGGGAGAGCCGCTCGCTAGGATGGTCTGCCCCAGATCTGACGAGAGGGGGCACGGGGAACCACCTCATGCCAGGACGTCATCCACCGGGACCCTGCTGCCCAAGCAGCCAAGGAAGTCCGACCAACTGCGCTGACGAACGCCCACCGCCGGCGGACGGACGCCACCCACACCAGTCGAAGCCACCGCCTCAGATCCAGGCCCTCGCCCGTGGCAGGGGAGCAGCCGAAGGCCTCGCCGCCCCCTTCACCGGCGGCTGCACGACGAGCCGGCGGCCCCCTCTAGAGGCAACGAGGGAGAGAAAGAGGGAAGAGAGAGCCGCCGAACGGCAAGGTTTCAGTACCGCCCGAGACACCCGTGTGGAGCGACGCGGGGGCGATCCGTCAAATTGGATGATGAGTTCAAGTTTCAACGATTTCTTTGTTGGATTGCGTTAAAGATGGTATGTAGAATATAAGACGGTTTCCTACTCTTACCTCATTAATTCTATGCCACAGAGACAAAAATATGATATGGAGTACCGAGAGGCGACACCACATTAGAGCATAGGGAGAGGCATGAGGGTTCTATGTTGTAGTGAATTACTTCCTCCATTCCAAACTAATTGAAGTTTAAGGTTTGTTCTAGATCAAACTCCTTTTAATTTGATGACCAAGTCTATAGAAAAATATACCTTACTCGCTCCATTCCAAATTAATTGAAGTTCGAGGTTTATCTTTGTCAAACTTGTTGAAGTTTGACCAAGTCTAGAAATATATACATTGACCAAGTTTATAAGAAAATATTTCAACACGCATATTTTTCTATAGAGTTGGTCAAACTTCTTTGACTTGGGAAAAACCTCTAATTTGGACTGGAGAGAGTATGAAAGGTCGGTGCTCAAGTTTTATAGTTATGTTCCATGCATTAACCTGTCACCAATACACCTAAAGGTTATTTTTTCCTCAACTGTCCCACTAAGTAATATACATACCATAAAACTGTATTCTTCTATGGCGATTAACAAAAGGTAGTAAACAGCTACCACAATAGATATTCTTCATTTCATACGACTACCCAACCTAATTATTGTGTACACAAATACCTGTGCTATGTGTTTGGCAGATATAAGTTCAACCATCACAAGGGATGCATGCCACCCTTGCTTCAACCCAAATATTTCAAGAAGGCCATCATCTGATTGGGCTTCGACAAATCCTTTCTAGACATAAACAAATATATAAAAAATCATTATATTATTCTCAATGAATAGATAGTGCTCCAGCTTCCTTGGGATGAAATGTTTGTAAACAGGAAAAACAATAAATAATCACATCAATGTATTCATAGCACCTTTTCCAAGTATTCAGGCTTCAAATTTCCCCATGGGTTCCTTCCACTCGCATAGTTGTGAAGGTTTAACGCAACAATAGCCCTTACACTGCATCACAGCATTTTTCTGTTTAGTAATTACATGATGTATATTTGTGCGGAGAGTGATATCTAGCTACCCTGACACTGCATTATTTAGTATGTGTCCATAGTAGTCTCAGTTATCCCACATCAATTCAAGACACAATCATGTTTGAAAAAAAAAGGAGAAGAGGAACTTATGTTATCTTTTGATGTGTTGGACCCAATGCTTCCAATAACTAAATGCTACGTCAATTTCAAATGTGCAGATCAGAACTATTCCACTAATACCAAGAAATTGCCAACTTGCCTTGATGGTACAGGGATGTGCTCCCACTCAGAACTGTCCATCTTCTTTATTGATAAACGGATAATGTTTGTCAGTCCCCTGATATAACAAAGAACAGACAGAATAAGAGGCCTCCCGCACAGTATTTCTCTAGTCTGAGCATTAATTATATGGACCCCTATTTACTTCTATATTCTAGCTTAGAAAATTTCATAGTTAAGAATGAGTAACATAGACATATCAAACTCAATAATAACAGTACACAAAATCAGAGCAGTGGGAACTGATAAACCTATGGTTCTGGGCATCTAAACTCTAAACTCAACCGATCAGTTACTGCTGGTTTGGGCGCGGCATTGAAGCCTCGACCTTTGAGCTTGCCCTATTTCATGCCTCCACTTCAACAGAACTTGACCCAGTCATGCCGGTTTTGGTCTAACTGTTGGCTCAGCGGTTGTGATGTGGCAGAGATCACATCTGACATCCTCGCCAGGTCCCTAAGCGTCGATGCAAAGTCCGCACTATGGTCCAGGGGCTTGAGAACAGAGCCTGGATCGACAAAATCCTCGTTGGCTTTTTGAAATTGCATCCTTTGCCCAGACCTGTTTAAACCCGCTCCCAGTGAGAGTGGATTTAAACAGGTCTGGGCAAAAATTTCTGGAATAAAAGACAGTAGGGCTGTTGATCTACAGTAAATAGTAAAAAAATGATATATGACAACTTGATTAAAGGGCCTATTGTTTACACCTGTTTTTCATGATAGTCTCAAAAGATGCAAGTTGGAAGATAGTTGTTGACCCCAAAAAATTTCAAGATCAAGTGTTGGCAAGGTTAAGGATGTTAAACTTCATGCACTAGCCAACGCAAACAAAAGTCCGAACTGATGAAAAGGGCTAGGCAATCCACATATACACTTCAACACCCCCTCTCACCTGCACGACATGTGGATAGACTCAAAGCCAGGATTTGAACTCAAGACCTTGGGCTCTGATACCATGTTAAGCTTCATTCACTAGCCAACGCAACCAAAAGCCTAAACTGATGAAAAGGGCTAGGGAATCCACATATACACTTCAACAAAGGACATCCTTTATACTCCCTCTGTAAACAAATATAAGACGATTTAGGTCACTAGTGATCTAAAACGCCATATATTTGTTTAGAGGGAGTAGCTTTTAGTGATACAAAATCACATTGACTCCATAGGTACGTTGATACTATCAAAAGAAACCACTCTGTAGTTCACTCTGTGCGTCTGAGCCGATCAGTCAGTGGGTTCAGCCTATATATACCACCACCAATCCTACAATTCCACTCCACCTCCATTGTCTTGTGTTGAGTTCAAAGGGCAATCTTCAAACATTCATGCCATAGCTTTGATATCTTCTTCCCTCCCGTGATTTCAGGTCTATCATTCAAACACCCGACCTCTCCAAATCCAAAGATCTGTCCTATGAGAGTTTGAGTGTGGAGGAAATTATCTTTCAAAGCACAAGCAAAGGTATTCATCACCAAGCAACCTTATCTTGTTACTTTTGGAGGGTGTGTGCCTCCTAGATCTGCTAGATGTGCTTGGAAGCCTTCAAGGTGTGAAAGAGCCAAGAAGTCTGTGAGGCCTTGGAGATCACCTACCTAGTGAAGATCTACCGCGAGTGAGGCTTGACCTTTGTGGTCGACTAGCCATGGTGGTATAGGTGGGGTATGCGTTTTGTTGGCCTTTTGTGGGCGACACTACCAAGACCTTTGTGCTTCGCACCTCCATCAACAAGGAGTAGGATAGCGCCAACTATCTCAAACACAGGAGAAATCAGTGTTTGTGACCTCTCTCCCAAATTTTTTACCTTCGTTGCGAATTTTGCTTCCACGCTTGTTTTGCGTAGACCCCTTGTTTCGATAGTATATTCACCCCCCCCCCCTCTATCATGCACGTGCTCTGGCTTGGCTAAACTGAACGAATTGAAGTGGGTCATCCTTGCCTCAGTGACGATCTTCGACATAAGACTGCATTTTATATTGTTAAGCAACTCATAGCTTCTCAATACACACCATGTGTCGACTCAATAGACTTCTTATGGTTCAAACTATGCATCTGCATCATTATCCATTGTGATTGCACCTATTGCTACACCCTCTCATGTAACATCCTCAAATGTGCATGTTTCTATTGATTCTCCTAACTCTCCTCTTAGCCAAGTTACACTTGAGCAAGAAAATGCTTTACTGAAGTAAATCTTGGAAAAAAGTATTTTCAAAAGCATCCCAGAAGCAAGAAGTTCAATGGAATATGGAGTAAGCAAGGGTAAAATTGTCAAAATGAAGGTGTTAGATTTGTATGCCGATACAGTTCCAATGGTACCCATTCCGAACTTGAGCAATACCCCGAGACATAATTCATTCCTCAAAAGGTAGTTGGTTACGAGATATGCCTCTTTTAACGGCGGAGATGACTTGGTTACGGTGGTTATTTTAGAACTTTGGTGTTTCAGTTACTACACTCCCTTTTTCTCAGACTGTACAGGTGCTATTAGTATTGCATGCGACCCTATGAAGCATTAGCTCACCAAGCATTTTAGTGTTGATGCTTCTTTTGTGTGGTTAGGTGTGCAAGGCCAGGTTATTGCTCTTCTGTATGTGCCTTCCGAGTTACGGTTGGCGGATTTCTTTACGAACGACGAGACTAGTGCACAACATGGATATCTCTCCAAACTTGGTGTTGTGGATTCACCCTGAGTTTTGTAGGGGTGTTAAGATTTATATTATGTTTCCATGTAGCCTGTATAGTTTCCCCATAGTATAAGTGGCTTTCTGCATATTTACCACATGTACAGTATATACATACTAGTCCTTCACCCCTAGGAAAATACAAGTTGCATATTTCCTACTAGTCGCCAACGAGCTTTTAGCAGGCTCGGGCTGAGCCCCGCTCGGCTCATATTCACCCTTAGTTGTAACCAAGTGTCATTAGGAGCCTCTAGCGCATTTCGAGTCGGAGCCACCAAACCTGTTGTGCAAGCCTCTAACTATAGGTCAAAACCTTCAAACTCCCCTTGGTCAGATATTTTGAACGATATCCAGAAGCGAGTGCGCCAGTGACAATGCTAATCAGAGCCTCCGAATGAATTCAGGCCGAACTGTTTGAGCTTCAAAAGCGACAGTTCAGTTGGTGCCTCTGAGGTGAGATCATTCGATGCTTCCGAGGTGTGCGCATAAGTGTGCAACGGTCACATTTCCGGTCCAACCTATATATACCTCCACCCGTCCCACCATTCTACTCAAACCTCCATAGTTTTCTGATGAGTTCAAAGGGCATTCTTCACCAACATTCACGCCATACCTTTGATTCAGTCTGTCCCCCCTTGATTTCAAGCTGATCATTCAAACACCCAATCTCCCCCAATACAAAGATCGACCCTATGACATTTTGAGTGTAGAGGAGATTATCTTATCTTGTTACTTTTTGAGGGTGCGTGCCTCCTGTCATTCATGGTATGAAGGAGCCAAGATGTTTGTGAGGGCTTGGAGATCGCTTAATTCGTGAAGATCTACCCCAAGTGAAGCTTGGCCTTTCCAGTCGATAAGCCATCGTGGCATTGGTTGATATGCATTTTGCAGGAACCTTTCGAATGAGCTAGACTGCCTTGTTTGGAGATGGACGAAGTCCGAGGTATACGTTGTCTATTCAATGCTATAGGGCGACCTTCCATAGTTATATCAAATGCAACGCATGGAAACTTGGAAGGCATGGGCTCCCGAAAGTTCAAGTTTCTCTTCTGCCAGTCTAGATCGGTGTTTCGCAGGTGCAGTGCCTAGCTCACAGAGAGCTGCCACACAATCCCTCTTGCATGTCTGGTGGCCAAACCTCGGAGACCATGCAACACCTTCTTGTTGACTGCCCGTTTACCAGGGACATTTGGCGCGAGGCGCTCTCTTGGCTACTTGCACTTTGTGTAAACTAGCAAACTTTTCGAAGCCATGATCCCAAATCACATATGTAACTATTTCAACATGTTGCTCTTTGTGCGGACAACTCATTGTTTAATTTTCTAAAAGGACAGTAGAAGTACGAAAATAATCACTTAATCAACGGTGACTCCAGATTTCTAGATTTTGTTTTTTTCAACGACCTCCTAGACATATTCCATTATCATTCCAATAACGGGATAACAAAGTACCAAGCGTTGGCACAAAAGTGAAAGGAACTATGGTAGGAGTTTGGCCGCAAAATGGTAGCCACAAAGTTAGACGAACTATACAACCATTCCAATAGGATCAAAAGGATCTACAGACAGTATTTAGGATGAAAGAAGTGCATATCCCCCCTGTGAAAGGAACTATGGTAGGAGTTCGGCCGCAAAATGGTAGCCACAGAGGTAAACGAACTATACAACCAGTCCCAATAGGATCAAAAGGATCTACACTAGGATGAAAGAAGTGCACATCCCCCCCCCCCCCCCCGCCCGACCACATCACCCCTCAACTCTAAAAAGGGTTCATAACCCCCTCAACCTTTCAAAACCAGACAAAACACCCCCAACGCTGGTTTTGAAGGTGGCTTCACCCATGTGGCATGTTGACCATGTTCAGTGCTCGACTTATACTGGCAGCTCATCCTGGGACCCATATGTCGGTGTAATGTAACCAACTATTTTCTCTCACGACCATCTCTCCCTCGCTCGCATCGGCCTCGTACGAGCAGCAACATCAGTCGTTGTTCAACTGCTGTAGCGTCTTGCTTGTAGATGACAGATGAGGCATGCGTGTAGGTCGTCCACGGTGAGCGTCGCCGTCCCGCGGATCAGCAACCAGCGGAATTACTCCTCAAGGTGCACCATCACGACTTGCGACACCGCTTGCACGCTTGCGTAGGCCTCATCCAAGAGGTAGGTGGCTGCGGCATCCTCCGACGAATCGAACACCAGCCTGTGGCGTGATACTGCTCCGCCACACACATCACATCCTCTACCCCCATGTCCTTCTCGTCCTCCAGGTCGTCGTTGACGCAAGGACCTAGCAGCCCCTCCCGCTCATAGTAGAAGCCGATGTCAAGTGCGATGCCACAGCACACACAACCCATGTTCTGCTCCAGGCTCCCCGGGCTCGTTCCGCATCACCCACGATCGCAACACCTTCCGAGAAGCCGAAGTTGGTGCCGCCCCGTAGTCATCGCACTTGTCCGCAGCATTGACGAACTACCGATGCACACATGGGTACTCGAGGCGCTATTTCTATGTGGTGTTCGTGTTGCACAACACGGAGGTGGTCAGCTCGAAGAGGTTGTCAACGTTGATGTCGATGCGCAGCACCGTGGGGTCACCGAGGAGGCTCCTCATGGCGTCTCTGTTGGGTGTCGGCCAGGGAATTGCTAGACGACAACAAACAAGGTGGACAAGGGCAGCAGTGACCTCAGGCTTCTCAAGTTCAGTTGTTTCCACGGAGCACAGACCCGCGATGTCCTCTGACAAGATGAGCGGTCGGGCATGGCGTCTACCCCTGCTAGTGGGTCGGCGTCTCGTGTGCGCTGGCGCTCGACGGCCGGTCGTTGCTACCAACCTTAGAAATGTGGACCTCGCCGACGAGCTTCGGCTCTGTAAGAGGATTAGAGGGGCGAGAATTGGCGTGATGCGGTGCACATTGTATTGGGCCTCTCGGGTGGTTTATATAGAGTACAAGGCTTGTTGGGCAAGAAGCTCTCCTAGAGATAAGGCAGGAGATGAATTACAAATCCTATTCTACCAAATACAGAGATATGCCTATATACTCTAACAGGCTCGGCGCGCTCCACGCATTCCATGGCGTGCTGCGATTTCTACACCTGTCGAGGCATGTCCTCGCAGAAGAAGGGCGATGTCAGCATCTCGGCCGGTGTTGTGTGACGCGGTCCTAACCAGAGCTGGGCATGCCAACATCCGTACCAAGATGCGAAGCGCCTCCATAGTACGACAATGGCTTTCGCTCCCGTGGCTCCGTCTCATGGATCCAACAAATGAGAACACACATTCCACTGGCCTAGCTCACGACCATCATGTGACTGATTGATATGTACGCGGGTGTCGGCCTCCTATGGGCGCACAGTGCGTGGCACACTCGAAGTGTTCAATAAAATGGCAGAGCTGGTGATGGATGGGTATGTCAACTTGTCAAGGAGGGTGACGTGGCGGGGCTTCAACACCTGGCCTCGCTGCCACGTTGGCAAGACCATTGTCTAAAACCACTTACCAGAGTGTCGGGGAGTGTTTCGTCAGGTTTTGGAAAGCTGAGGGGATTATGTAGCCGGTTTTGGAGTTGAGGGGGTGATGTAGCCGAAACGTGAAAATTTAGGGGGTTATATACACTTCTTTCTATTCGGGACTGACATCACTGGATCAAACATGATTCTATAACGGGCGCTTCGGTAAGCAAGTTCAGCCTTCCAAAGGAAAGCAATCACTATTCTATTGTAAAAGTACCCACGTTAATCTTTAAAAAGGAAATACCATACCGTAGTTCAGGGTCACTAATACACTGTGTAAAGAACCACCCTTGCTTGCAAGTGTATCCTGCGTAAATTAACTGTCATAAAATCAGCCAATCAGTAATTTAATTATCATATGTCACTCCAGAAGCTTATTATAGGAACTATAGGTAAGAATATTTGTTGAAAGCCACAAATGCTATAATTAAAATTTACAAAGTTGAAACTACACAAAAGGAGAACTATACGCTAGTAGAAAGTATCCATCAACCTATTCAACCAAAATAAAATTAGCGGTGTACCCTTTGTATTTCACCGTTGTATAAGAGACTTTCTGCACATGCACGCGCATATATAATGGTCTATGATCATTTTGAAATACGAGTTGTTATTTCCTAACATGGTATTAGAGCTCAAGGTTTACCTCTTATTCCTAGACGCCGCAACTCGTCATTGATTTTTTTTCTCTCGATCTCCCCGATGTCGCCTCACCATCTCCTCATCCCAGGACGTCACTGCCCTGCCAAAAGGATCCAGCCCCTGGACAACCCCGTCTCCGCCGTCCACCTCTGCCGGCCGCCGCTGCAGCTCTCCGCAGTCTGCATGCCCGCACACCCTCCAGCCTCCAGCCATTGCTTCCTAGCCGCTTGGATCAGGCCGCCCAAGCCACCGCTGTAGTTTTGACATGTTTTTCTAACTAGAGGTCAGGGCGCAAGTCGCCAGATCAATCGATCCGATCTGTAACCGGCCAAAGCATGGTTCACAGACGTACTTCTAGGCGGCTACACCCGCACGTACTGCTCTCATGAAACCAAGAATGCACATGTTGCCAAAATATCATGCCCTTTTGGTTCATGCCTACAATCCGCGCTTTGTGGCCAACAACGCATCCTGAAATGTAGTTTTACTAACGTTTCCTCGTCGACTGCAAGAGTTTATGGTGTCACCGAGTACCCCGCTATCGTGCTTGCTTCACGTTAAGAAGGTCAAAAATATTCTCACTGACATTAGGCCGAACACTTGCCGGGCGTGGTGTCTGCCATGGATGGAGTCGGCAGAGGCAGACGATACCTAGGTTACAGACGGATCCGACGGTGCAACGGAAACGAAGTAGAGGGCGCCTGGGTGGAGCAGCAGTGGTCCGGCAAGAACTGAGCGGCTACCAGAGGAGTGTAAAGGCGGCGGCGGTCTTGGTGAGCACAGACTTAAAGCAAGAGGGCAGGGACGGGGTGGGGGGAAAGGGCTCTGGGGGGGTGGGAGGGCCGGGTGTGTCGGAGTCTGGTGTGGAGGGCATCCGGACTCCCCCAAATCTCCCCCAACTTTGGTTACGGTTTGGCGGAATTCGGACATGCAGACCGATCCGCGGACATTGGATGGCACAAATTGTCTAGACCGTGTTGTCCGAATGTTTCGCGGCATTTTGATGCACGGAGTGGGAGATGCCCTTACGCTGTGGCTCTCCTGCTGCTACTTCTGTTTTCCAGCTAAGTGCATTTCCAGGCAGCCACAGGCTAATTCGTTCTGTTGTAAAAAAATGTACAATGTCCATGTCCTCGGGTACGCCTCATCCTCGCTGTCCACTACCTTTTTGCCGGTGTTTCTACACTAATGCCGTCCCGTGCATGCATCTTTCTTCGGTACTTGGTGCTCATCCACATGTGACGTTGCCTGCTCTATAGCAACACCTCTAGCGATCTCCACAGACAATGATGGTTGCTCTACATCCGCAGATCGTGGTGGCCGCTCTACAACAACTCCTCTCGCGACTTTCATCGGTAGTCCATCGACTACTTTTGTGTCTGTGACCTTGTCTTCTCCATCGACTTCTAGAGACAGGACTGATCGTGCCACACCGCCTCCTTTAGTGGTTTCCACATGTGGTGGTGGTCGCTCCTCCCCTGGAGATTATACGTCGACTACTTTAGTGGTGTCCTTAACAACTTCGACACTCGCTTAATGCTTTGGGTTCTTCATCGCCTGGTGCTTCTGCGTTGACCTATTTTATCGAGCCTCTTAACTACGTTGGAGATTATGCGTCTAAATGTCTACTAGTTGCTTCTTTCAGTTCTCCATCGACAGGTTATGCTACTGATGCCTCTGGTACCGAGAAACAACTTTTTACATAGTCAAGTACATCTCCATGGATCTGTTCGCGTGAGCCCCCTCGGGGACGTCAGCCACCAGCCACCCCGCTGCACCTCCTCAACCCATAAAGCCACTCCGCGCTCCCAAACCCTAACCCTAACCCTTCTTCCTCCCTTTTGCCACCACCAGGTAACTCTCCTCCCTCCAACCTCTTCCCCATGCCCTGACCCGGAGCTCAAGAGCTCACGCTCATGGTGACCGCGTGGCCAGCCGCGCAGCATGCCCCGGGGCCCCGCGACCACACCTACTTCCTCCACACCGACACACACAAGCTCACGATCACGGCCCACGACGAATTCTGCCGTCGACTTTGACTCCAACCCCAACGCGCCTCCGAGAAATTTGTCGCTGTCGTTCTTCCTCAGGCCCGTTCGACTACTCCAGCCCCCTCCTCGTGAGCTCCTCGACCAAAGCCCTTTCCTAGCATCGTCGATTTCATCCTCTAGCCTAGTTTCCTAACGCGCTCGTATCTTGCCGCCGTAGTGCTAGGTAGCGTACGTCATTACCGAGCACCCCTGCATGCCCAGGGAGACCCCAGGAAGCTTTTTCACGCCTCAGTCCGCTTGATCACAAGCTGTAGAATGTCAACCACACACATCCGAGCAGCTCCGCCACGGATTGTCACCGCTGGAGCTTCTCAAGTGACAACATGGTCCCTCGTGTCCACCAGATCGTTCGTTGCATTAGGCATAGTCTTTTCCGCACCCACATGCACACGTTTGCGAACTCGGGTGAGCTCCAGAGGTCACCAGAGTACGCCATCATGCACAAGGCACCTCCTTCATTTCTTCAGACTTTGCATGTTCTCTGAATCAAAAACAAACGCAAATCATCTAGTCAATGCAGCGCGCCACAAACGGGCGATCCCTAGTTCTACTCTCCACCAAGGCAAAAGCCTCCCTTTTCTGATTTAATCCGTGAACTGACAAGTGCTCGACCGGTCAGCCACTGTGGCTAGTGTTATCAAGGCCTAAGGTCTTGAGTTCAAATCCTTAGGCCGTAATACCATGTTAAGCTTCATGTACTAGTCAACGCAACCAAAAATCCGACTGATGGAAAAGGCTAGGCAATCCACATACACTTCAACAGCTAGCAAACAGCTTACGAGAAAAACCTGCATCACCACACAGCCACATCACCAGCACAGTCACACCCATGGCCCCACCCGTCAGTCACTGCGGCTAACCATGTGAATAAAACTTCAATTAATAATGAATAAAACTTGTCAACCGTGTGAGTGCCTTGGGATTGCTTCCTCGTGTGTGATTGCGCTCTCTTTCCTTATCTTTGGTAGATGCAAGTTGTAGCGTATCTCTACAGAATGCTAGTGCTTTTTGCCGCTCAAACCACATATACCCCTTTCCTTGAGAATGTTGCATACTTAGTATAGATCTGATGTAAGTCTTGCGGGTACAGTTTGGTACTCACCTTGCTATATTAATTCTTTTGATTCGGATGCTACAAATCAGATGGCAACATTAGGAGCAAGCAGTCCCTTTGGTGAAGGACAACGTTAGCTATGGTTATTCCTCAGACAGTGGGATGACAGGATATGGACGTCATTTGCTTTTCTTTAGCCTTCTTAAGGCATTTGCTAAAATCACAAAATTGGGATATCTTTGGTGAAGGATGGTTTCATTTGCATTCCCATGCTGCAAATCAGATATGGACGCCGATGTGAGTGCCCTGGGATCTCTTTGGTGAAGAACGACTCCATTTGCATTTGTTAAATTTGCCTCATTGTAGCTGTTGTATACTGTTGCAGACCTGTTGAACAATTGTGTTGTGATACCGACCGTTCCACCCACATAGTGTGCACGTTGCCACGTGTACATTGTGTTTCGTGGCTATCTTGGGATTGACACTATGCGGATACTAGCGGAGGTGCTCTGGATAGGGCCGCTCCTGGGGCGTCACACCCCACGCCGTATTCACTTGCGGCTTCCCCACCTCGTTTGTTACCCGAGGCTACCTCGTCTCCCTCGCCGCTTAAGGCTTCCCCGGTGATTCCTCGTCCTCTTCTTTACTATGCTCGTCGTGAGCCATCTCCCTCAACTACCCTGTCTCTTTCTGCTGGCGACGCACCACCTCCAGCTCAACCTACTTATGTTTTCTACGCTCGCCCGCTTCCACCTATTGATTGTTGTGGTTTTTCTAGCACAACTCTTCTTGAGCGTATCGTGACGTTGTTGTTCATCCCGAATGGTAGCATGCGATAGCAGAGGATATTGCTGCTCTTGGGGATCTCATCTCCCATCCTATGTCCGTGCCATCACATGTAAGTGGGTCTATAGGGATAAGACTCATTCTGATGGTTCTCTTGAACGCTAGAAAGCTCGCATTGTGGTCTGTGAGAAAAGGCATGGTCATGAATACGATGAGACATTTGCTCACGTGGCCTGCATGACCACCGTTCGCACACTTCTCGTTATGGCTTATGTTTGTCACTGGTCTGTCTCTTAGCTTGATGTCAAGAATGCATTTCTTAACGGTGAGTTACGTGAGGAGGTATACATGCAGCCGCCACCTAGGTATTCTGTTCCTGGTGGTACGACATGTCGTCTTCATTGCTCTCTATATGGTTTTAAGCAAGTCCCTCATGCCTGGTTTGAGCATTTCTCCTCAGTGGTGACTGCGGCTGGTTTTTCGGCGACTGCTCATGATCCTGCGCTTTTTGTCCACCTTTCAACTCATGGTCGAACTCTTTTTCTATATGTTGATGACATGATCATCACTGGCGACGACTCTGAGTGCATTGCCTTTGTGAAGGCATGTCTTAGTGAGCATTTTCTTCTGTATGATCTTGGTCCTCTTTGCTACTTTCTTGGGATTGAGGTTTCTTCTATCTCTGATGGCTTCTTTATTTCCCAAAAGAATTATATCCATGGTCTTCTTGCTCGTGTTGCCCTTACTGATGAGCACACAACACACTGTTGAGACTCCGATGGAGCACAATGTCCACGTCTGTGCTTCTGACGGTCAGTCTTTGTATGATCCGACACGCTACCGTCATCTTGATGGGAGTCCTATCTATCTAGTTGTCACTTGTCTAAACCTTTCCTATCTCGTTTACATTCTGAGTCGTTTCATTTATGCTCCCACTTCGGCCAACTATTGTCACCTCCTTCGTCTTCTATGATATCATCATGGGACTATCTCTCGCCGTCTCTTCTTCCCACGCTTCAGTTCGTTCCAGTTTCAGGCCTATTCACATGCCACTTGGGCTAGCAATCATTCAGATCGTTGGTCCCTTTCTGCTAACTGTGTTTTTCTTAGTGGTTCTCTCATTGCCTTGAAGACAGAAGAAACATACTGCAGTTTCTCGTTCGATTTCAAATGCCGAGTTGTGAGCTATGGCTCTTTTAACAGCAGAGATGACTGTTATTATGGCTGCTTGTGGATTTTGGTGTTTCTGTCACTACAACTACTCTCTTGTCAGACAGTACAAGTGCTATTAGTATTGCGTGTGACCATATGAAGCATGAGCTCACCAAATCATATTGGTGTTGATGCTTCCTTTGAGCACTACAGTGCGCAGGATCAGACTATTGCTTTTCAGTATATGCCTTCCGAGTTACAGTTGTTATATTTCTTCATGAAGACCTAGACTAGACTCTTTGGTTGGCACTGGAAAACTACACTGCCAATACTGGATATCACATGAAACAAGCACTATCATGGATGCAACCTTTCTTATTCAGTCCCCCCCCCCCCCTCTCATAAAGAAGGTTGCATCATTAATGGTCAAAACTTTAACTACGACAGTAACAATGATCCTACTCCAAGTCAACATTACATGTATATATAGAACCTAAAAGGACATAAAACTTGAACATGCAATGTTATATCAGAAAGTTTAGGCCGAGGAGCTGTGGAATTCCCATTATTTAGTGAAGGCAGGGGCTTCACTAAGTTGCATACCTTATTAGATAAAGGACCACTGGCAAGGAATGGCTTTTCATCACGTAGTTGGTGAAATCCGTAAGCCACTTGAGCATCCATCCCTGCGTTTTCAAATAAAGTGCACAGTGAATGCATGTTTTTGTTCTGAAAGATTCCTACGCCATAGACAAATTAGATACAACAAACATCATATGGTAACAACAAAACAAGCTCCACGTATGTATAACACAAGAAGATTATTCATCTTATTATTTCGAGGATAGTACTAAAAATTGTGTTATTACTTTCACTTATTATTAAACAGCATAAACATGTACAAACGTACTCCCTCTGTCCCAAAATATAAGAACGTTTTTAACACTACACTAGTGTCAAAAACGTTCTTATATTATGGGGCGGAGGGAGTATCACCCAAGAACAATATAAATATATATGATCGACTATTTTAGAAGATAATGAGCCAAGGGCAAAGCCCCAAGGCGGACGGCCGCGGCGAGGACGCTCGCGGCTCGGGTCCGCGCTCTTTTTCTCCCTCTCTCAGCTCCAATCAGCCAGATACAGATCCACAGCCCCAACCTCGACGCGTCACCGTGCGGCGCTCCACCTCATGCTCGCCCCTCTCCCTCCGGTCTCGACGCGCCCCCGTGCGCGTCCAGCCTCGTCCACCTCCGCTTCTTCCGCTCCAGCTCTGCCCGCTGCTCTCCACCTCCCGCTCGCCCACTCACTACGCCTCCATCGCGCGCCCGTGTGCGTCCAGTCTCGACCACCTCCGCTTCCTGGCGCCCCTGTGCGGCGCTCGCGCTGGTAGTTGCGCCCCCGGGCCTGCTCATTGGAGCTGGCCGCCCTCTTCGCGTAGCCTGCGCTTTATGTGCCTCTCGGCGCCTGATGCTTTGCGGGTTGGCTGCGCCCCCACCTCTCCATCATGCAGCCTCGAGCACCCATCCACCTCTCCTCTTCATTACCGCGGCGCCGCCAGCATGCCCACGTCGACCCCCACCGCCCTCTCTGGATGGCTCGTGTCCACCAACGGCATCATCCCTCGGATCCAAATTTGCCAAACGCTCTGCTCCTGATCCGTCCACTGGTGCTGCTTTTCTGCACGTTGCTCGGTGGGGTTGAGTCGTTTGGTTGATGTGGAGGCTGGAGCAATCCTTGCCAGCGGACAACGACGACGCCTGCAGACGTCGCGTCCACCTTGGTGGCGTTCTCCTGCCTTCTACATCTCGGCGGTCAGCTTGCTGACTCGGAAATTCCATGCCGACTCACCTCCTGCTCTCCTCAGTTGATGTTTTTCATTCTCGGCAACCCGGTAATCTCCTCTTTCTCGCATGGGGGGAATTGACGATAACCCCCTTTGTTCGCGGATCCTGGCTAAGAGGCCCCTTTCGCTGCCACTGACATGTGGGGTTTAAGTGAGCTGGGGGCTGTATGGTTTTTGGGTCCGGTTTTCCTTATAAACTGGATCAAGGTTTTTGATCCGGTCTTCCTCATAAACCGGATCACGGTTTTTGACCTGGTTTCCCTCATAAACTGGATCATTTTCTTTGAATAGAGATCATATTCAGGTGGGGATCCCCCCCCCCCCCCCACGACATGTTAAAAAAAAGTTTTCTCAACCTTAGAATGATTTGCAACAGATTTGTTAATACATATGAATAAATATATGAAGGTGGATATCAAATGTGTTTCTTTTAGCAAACAAGATTTTCACTTAGAAGAAGACACTAAAAGATATATAACCCACGAGTGAATTGTCATCATCCTGTCCTCGAGTAGCATGAGGGTGATGCTCAACGGTGAGCCGGGTCTGGTGGTTTGGCACAATAAGGGTCTGAGACAGGGTGACTCGCTTTCCTTGATGTTGCTTGTGTTGATGATTGAGACTCTTAACAGGTTGCTAGCCAAGGCCAAGGAATTCGAGTAGCTCCGTCGCCTAGCACCTCAAGATCTGACAGCGAGGGCCCCAACAACGCCCTAGAGGCAGCATCGGTTATGGAGTGCCACCTCGATCAAGCACCTCGGGATCCCTCTCGTGTTGAGGAGGTTGTCGAGCGAGGCGCTCCAAAACTTGGTTGACAGGATTGCCGACCGCCTTCCCACGTGAAAGGCCTCCATGATGGCCAAGGGGAGACGTCCCACCTTGGTCAAGTCAGTTCTGGCTACCATGCCTTTGCACCAGATGGTGGTCCTCGGCTTGAACAAGAAGACCAAGAAACAGATTGACAAAATCCTAAGAGGCTTCCTTTGGCTGGGCAGGGTGGCTACACAGTGCGGCCATTGCCACGTCAACTGGTTCAAGGTGTGCAGGCCCCTTCGCTTGGGAGATTTGGGTGTTACATTGGCAGAACGGCGATAAGCCTAAGGGTCCGTTGGTTGTGGTGGACGTGCACCGATCCCCTCCATCCTTGGAGGGGCCTTGACCTGCAATTCTCCTGTGATGAGCGCGAGGTGTTCACTGCATCCAATAAAATGGTGGCTGGCAAGAAAACTGCTGCCTTATTCTAGAAGAATCGCTTGCTTGATGGTCGCACCATATCGGAGATTGCGCGGCGCCTGAGCTTCTTTTTTTGGTCTCAGGGTAGCGGACTGTCAGTGAGGCCAAGCCGGCCGCTGATGGATCTTGGAGACAGAGGGTTTTGAGTCGTGATTGTTATAGTATATGTGGATTGCACTAGCCCTTTCCATAAGTTCGGACTTTTGGTTGCGTTGGCTAGTGCATGAAGCTTAACATAGTATCGGAGCTAAGGTCTTGAGTTCAAGTCCTGGTTTGCGCAATTTATCTAAAAATTGTTGTTGCCCCCCTTTGTGTCCACGTATAGGCCTCTTGAGTCATATGTGAGTTTCCCGCGCCGTCGCTCTCTTCCAGTTGCACGTGTTGACTTGTCTTCCCCATCACACGTGAGAGGGGGTGTTACAGTATATGTGGATTGCACTAGCCCTTTCCATCAGTTCGGACTTTTGGTTGCGTTGGCTAGTGCATGAGGCTTAACAGTGATAACCCTTTAGTTGTACATCCAGACTGGACGGTTGGTGCACAGGGTCCATCTTTCAGCCTCTCCGGACCCAACACTCTCGGTGTCCAAGAGTCACTGCTGGAGAGCAGAGCGCATGCCGGGGCCTGCAACATGCGCCGCGCTGCATACTCTGTGATCACTCGAAGGAGACGATGGCTCATCTCCTCACGCTGCTCCTTATAGCGTGCGTGTGGCACGAGGTGCTCTCCGGGTTGCACTCAACGGCGTGCCACCCCGACGGGGGGACGCCTTCGTGGACTAGTTTCATCAAATGTGTCACTCCGTCTAGACAACCGCATGGAAACTCAAGGCTTTTGCATTTTCTTGAGAGAAAAAAATAGATATATAACCAAGATTATTCCAAATAAGAGCATAACCTAAAAATAATATTTAGGGGATACTAGGAAATACATTCTTAAATAATGAAGACAAATACAGGCAATGCAGCTAGAAGTTATCAAGTCAAGAAAGAAAGTACCTATGCTGAAGTAATTGTAGAAGACGCCGTCAAAGCAACAAACTGTCTCAGACAACTCTCCCTCAGCAGTGCCATCCTGCAGGACATATTATTGCATTCATGTGGATCGGAGTGTGTGAAAATAAACTGCATTGGATTGATGAATTGCTAGAAGATAGTCTATAAGCAGTACATCATAAAATGTACACTCTCCGAGGTGCCTAAGGGAGTGGGGAAGATCCAGTTCTTGTTCTTCTCCTTCTTCTGGCATAGAAACGACGATGTGCCAACTGCACAAGGAAACTATGCTACTGAGAAACTGGAAGTGAACAATTCTGGAAGTACAGACCATACCTACTAAAGAAGGAAACATCATGTAGCGAGTTCTGCGATAAGCTTTCGTATAAAGAAACCCATTAAGGAATTAATACGTACTCCCTCTGCAACTTAATATAAGACGTTTTTTGACACTGTTATAGACTCTAAAAACGTCTTATAAAAAGCTACAGAGGTAGTACATGGAATCTTTCATGATAGCTATGACTATCTGGCATTTCAATCACAGCATGCTATGTTAAACTAGAGCAACACCCCCCTCCCCCCCCCCCACCCAAAAAAAAAGCCAATGTGTATTATCAGTATCAGCAGCCGCAGTTGGCATCATAAAACAGGACCATCGAATACAGACTTGACAAATCACCAGGATCTTACTAACAACAACAACAAAGTCTTTAGTCCCAAACAAGTTGGGGTAGGCTAGAGGTGAAACCCATAAGATCTCGCGATCAACTGATGTGATGGTTCTCGCCCTGGATAGCAAGTTTCCACACACCCCTGTCCATGGCTAGTTCTTTGGTGATACTCCAGTCCTTCAGATCTCTCTTTACGGACTCCTCCCATGTCAAGTTCGGTCTACCCCAACCTCTCTTGACATTATCAGCACGCTTTAGCCGTCCGCTATGCACTGGAGCTTTTGGAGGCCTGCGCTGAATATACCCAAACCACCTCAGACGATGTTCGACAAGCTTCTCTTCAATCAGTGCTACCCCAACTCTATCTCATATATAATCATTCCGGTATGTAATCATTCCGGACTCGGTCCTTCCTCGTGTGGCCACACATCCATCTCAACATGCTCATCTCCGCCACACTTAACTGTTGAAAATGCCGCCTTTTAGTTGGCCCACACTGCAGGTCGAATCACCGTCCTATAGAACTTGCCTTTTAGCTTTTGTGGCACTCTCGTCACAGATAATGCCAGAAGCTTCGCGCCACTTCATCCATCCGGTTTTGATTCGATGATTCACATCTTCATCAATATCCCCATCCTTCTGCAGCATTGACCCCAAATATCAAAAGGTGTCCTTCCGAGGCACCACCTGCCCATCAAGGCTAACCTCCTCCTCCTGGTGCCTAGTAGTACTGAAACCGCACCTCATGTACTCGGTTTTAGTTCTACTAAGTCTAAACCTTTCGATTCCAAGGTTTGTCTTCAAAGCTCAAACTTCCTATTGACCCCTGTTTGACTATCATCGACTAGCACCACATCATCCGCAAAGAGCATACACCACGGTATATCTCCTTGTATATCCCTTGTGGCCTCATCCATCGCCAAAGCAAAAAGATAAGGGCTCAAAGCTGACCCCTGGTGCAGTCCTATTTAAAATTTTAATCGGAAAGTCATCAGTGTCGCCATCACTTGATCGAACACTTGTCACAACATTATCGTACATGTACTTGATGAGGGTAATGAACTTTGTTGGGACTTCGTGTTTCTCCAAGGCCGCCACATGACCTTCCGTGGTATCTTATCATAGGCCTTCTCCAAGTCAATGAACACATATGCATGTCCTTCTTTGGCTACCTGTATCTCTCCATAAGTTGTCGTACCAAGAAAATGGCTTCCATGGTCGACCTCCCAGGCATGAAACCAAACTGATTTTTGGTCACACTTGTCATTCTTCTTAAGCGGTGCTCAATGACTCTCCCATAGCTTCATTGTATGGCTCATCGGCTTAATTCCATGGTAATTAGTACAACTCTGAACATCCCCTTGTCCTTGAAGATTGGTACTAATATTCTCCGTCTCCATTATTCCAGCATCTTGTCTGCCCGAAAAATGAGGTTGAAAAGCTTGGTTAGCCACACTATCGCTATGTCCCTGAGACCTCTCCACACCTCAATGGGGATACAATCAGGACCCATCGCCTTGCCGCCTTTCACCCTTTTTAAAGCCTCCTTGACCTCAAGACTCCTGGATTCGCCGCACAAAACGCCTGCTGGTATCATCAAAGGAGTCGTCCAGTTCAATGGTAGAGCTGGTATCATCAAAGGAGTCGTCCAGTTCAATGGTAGAGTTGGTACCATCAAAGGAGTCGTCCAGTTCAATGGTAGAGCTTTCATTTTTCCCCATTGAACAACTTGTCGAAGTACTCCCGCCATCTATGCTTAATTTCCTCGTCCTTCACCAGGCGTTGGTCTGCTCCGTCCTTGATGCATTTGACTTGGTCAACATCCCTCGTCTTCCTCTCTCGGATCTTGGCCATCTTATAGATGTCCCTTTCGCCTTCCTTCGTGCCTAAGCGCTGGTAGAGGTCCTCATATGTCCGACTCCTTGCTTCACTCACAGCTCGCCTAGCGGCCTTCTTTGCCATCTTGTGGTTCTCTATGTTGTCTGCACTCCTATCCAGGTATAGGCGTCTGAAACAATCTTCCTTCTCCTTAATAGCCTTCTGGACATCATGATTCCACCACCAAGTATCTTTAGCTTCGCTTCTACCTCCCCTGGACACTCCAAACTACTCCGAGGCCACCTTAGAATGCAAGTTTCCATCTTCATCCACATATTGTCCGCATCCCCTCCTTCCTCCCAAGGGCCCTCCTTAATGGCCCTCTCCTTGAACGTCTGAGCTACCTCCCCCTTGAACTTCCACTACTTCGTTCTAGCGACTCTGGCACGCCTATCCCGCTAGACACGAATCCAAAAGTGGAAGTCAGCAACCACAAGCTTATGCTAAGGGACAACACTCTCTCCATGTATCACCTTACAGTCTAGACAAGCACGCCTGTCTTCTCTTCTCGAGAGGATGAAATCAATCTGGCTAGAGTGTTCACCACTACTAAAAGTCACTAGATGTGATTCTCTCTTTTTAAAGAGGGTGTTAGCTACGATCATGTTGTAGGATAAATCACTAGGATCTTACTAACATGGGAAATTCCATGAAGACTGTTTGGATTAACTGTGGACTAAACCCTGTCTCCTGCACAGCTAGTGTGAACAAAGAGCAACAAAGTCAAAAATAGGCTGCATAGGATAACCTGCAGCATGTCAGGATAGGATACAACTCAGGATAGTAGTCAGGGCAGTGCGGCTAGGATTTTTGCTTCCATGTTCACACAAGTACTACTAGCAAACTCTTGTGCTAACCAGTACGTAACTAGTCCTATAAAAGGACATGTATCTTCTTCATTAGCAAGAAAATGGCATTCAAGCTTCACTCACCAAGATCCAGTGTCTCTCTCGTGCTAGTCCACACGACGCTCCTTTCCTAGTCCCGAGCACTCGCAGCTCAACCCCGAGCACTCGCAGTTTAGGCTAACATTAATCACTTACAATGTATCACAATTGGTACTCCCTCCGTAAATAAATATAAGAGTGTTTAGATCACTGAAGTAATGATCTAAACACTCTTATATTTCTTTACAGAGGGAGTATAATCCAAGGACTAGTAGTGGGCGCCCCACATGACAGTAACTACCTCATTTCCCAAATAGATGTCATTCAGGAATGGATGCAATCACAATTTTGTAACTTCATTTTTCATGTGAAATTAGTAGATTTATCATCAAAAGTACTTCAAGCAGTTATATATTTTTATAACTTCTGCTAATATACAAGTATCAAAATGTGATGGTCAACTGTGTACCGGAGATCGTATTCATGTCTGAAACCCACACATTTGGAAAGAGAGGTGTACATTTCAAGGACAATGTTAGTCCTTATTTGTTATGGGTGGTGGCTAGCTAAAGCAACAGGCGTATCAAGAAGTGCACAGGCAACCAGGAGGGAACTGTCCTTTAAATTAGGTTGGGATTGCTTTAGCTGGAAATTATATTAACTAATACATATGCATCACATTTGTACTAAATTAGAAAACAGAATATGTAGAAGATCTTAAAAACTTCACTATTAAATAAACAAGAGTGACCTGTCTAAACATGAAACTGTGCCCAAAATAGCCTTGTAGAGAGATCGTTTAGCAGCTGCTTTCCATGAGAAAGGAAATGAAGCACCCTGAAAATAACAGTTAAGTGATGAAAATTCCGAGTAAGTATCACAGGAAGACTGTAAGAACAAAAGAAAGACATCTTTTACCCAACCAAAACTCCTGGAAAGATCATTTCCTGTTCCAAGGGGTATGACAGCAACTGGAGGAACCGGTCCCCGGTTCTGCACATATAGTTCTCCTAAGCATCCCAGCACCCAACCTACTGTACCATCACCTCCTGCTACCTAGGTACGTTAAGCACAGTAAGTATTCAGAAATCATTGGGGAAAATGAGAAGGGTATTGCTGACTACTGTGTACGGCATTGCATGGAACACTGAAACAATATACTTCCCGTCATAATTTTAGTCAGATTATTTCTTCTTTTCAACTCAAAATACTTAAGAATTGAATAGTATAATACTCCCTCCTTCCTAAAAGGTAAGGCCCCATTGAATTTCAAGGCTAATTTGACCTTAAATCTGACGAAAAAATACGAGTTATATGCCACACAACTGATGTAATGGTGTTTAGTTGTTAAGTTACCATGACTCTCAGGTTATTGCGAACTGATCTTGCACTATGATCCCCAGAATCAGCAAGTTGCTCCAAACAACCCAATCCATATTCCACAAATGCAGATGGCTTAACGACCGTAATATCGAAAACCTGGAGTCATAAAAGCTGGCGTCAGTAACAGAACTGCTTAGTATTTCTGTCTTTTTGGAAAGGTATATTTCTGCCTTCCAAGATGCAGCAGTTCAAAAAAATTGAAGATATAGCATGTTGATCAATATTCCCACGCTCAACCAGAATATAAGTACAAAGAGTGCTGATCCAAGTTCCAGCAACAGAGCAGAACATATACAGGAAGTAGAAAGGTGAGAGTTTTCTAATTTAGGTTATATCCTGCCACTATACTGAGATACTTGCACCTCCCCCCCCCCCCCCCCCCCCCCCCCCAAATAGAAAACAATAGATTCTTAAGGATGGAGGTTAAGCGACAGTAAATAAAACTCTAGTGTGCACAATAAAGCCAATTCAGATTCATACAAAATGAAAAGGCTTTTATGCAATTCAGAGCGTAAAGTGAAAGGCTATTGCAGTGTTCTGTATCTGCCATCAGAATCATCAATGCAGTTGTGTCGGTCGTGAGAACTAACATTTCCCATTTTCCTCGGCAGAGAAAAACCTTGGACATATTTTAGTAACCCATGCACAAACACTGTGTGTGTGTGTGTGTGTGTGTGTGCGTGCATGGGGTACATATATATATGGGGTACTCTATGTACTTATTGTGCGCGCGTGTGTGTACACTGTTTCTCTTACCCAACGAAAACGATAAACTTGTGCCAGAATAAGCATATTAAGTTTCCGATTTCTATTATGTTTCAACTATTCAGTTGTTTCCTCTACATACTTGTTCACCATCTTCTTGCGCCAGCAGCTCCCTGAACAATGGTTCAACATCTACCGACCTTCAGCAGTTCATTTCTTGCTAGCAGTGCCATAATCGTGTAAGCATGGTATCACTGTAACAATGGACAAGAATCTTTTCCAGCTAAGTCCATCAACAAGGTTCATATTTGTACACTGGATCACCCTAATGCAGATTAATATTGTTATATCCGCAAGGTTAATATACCTCTGTAGTATATATTATTTTTTATCAGAAATAAACATGAACATCTATTGACGATAATAACAGCATGGCTGCATATATGGAAGAATCTACTACTGACCTAAGCCTAATTACTGAAAAGTAGATAAAAGTAAACGACAATATTCTTCTCTGCTTTATTGAGGGGCCGGTCCCTTTAGATAATAGACAAGACTTGGCAAACAAGCCCGTAAATCTATTCAAACTCTAATACAATCTCTAAACTGACTAGACTCTTTCCTAACAAAGATGCTTAATCAACTAGGACTCTAATTAAGTGATATAAGACTCCACTGGACTCTTCACTAACAAAGATGCTTTATCAATTAGGACTCTAATTAAGGGATAAGACTCCATGTTTGATGGGCTGGTCCACATAACATCTCTCTCTTCCTTGAAAAACAGCTTGTCCGCAAGTTGTAGGTTGTAGAAGAGCCGCGTGCACCGGTGACCCCAAACATAAATCTCGTCAAAGATAAAGCAAAGGCCTTGGCGACTACGTTCTGCTAAACTCTGCTGGATTGAGGCGCCGAACCTACCGTGGCGGGGTTGGCTCCGGAGTGGTTGACGACAAAACATGTGCTAGTGGCGCTGGTGGGGAAGGTATTGTAGATGCATTGACCGCAGGAAGATCGGAGGGGCAAAAGTGCCCTGTAGGACCAGAAGGCTGGTGCGGTGACGTTGTTGGAGGGAATGCTGCTGCTCATAGGCCTTGGCGAGGGAGAAGGCGGTGTGGAGGTCAGATGGAAGCTGAAGCTTGATGTCAATGCGAAGACCATAGGGCAGACCTACTGTGCACAGAAACCGTTGTTGGGACAGTGTTAGTGGCTCATTGTTGTGGCACATGAGCACTAGTCGAGGAAGTGAATGGCAGTTGTGCCTACTTGCCCAAGGGATTGGTGTGGAGTGACGGCCCAAACTGAACGCGGCAAGCTTCCTTGAACTGCTCCCGTTTTGGCATGCCAAAATCGCGCTCGAGCTGTAAGTACCAGAACTAAGTGTCATTGGAGAGGTGGTAGGCTGCAGGCTAGACTTTGTCAGCCTCGTCCGTGCAATGTCCACGAAAAAACTGCTCATACCTATTGAGCCAACCAAGAGGATCGACCGAACCATCATGCGTTGGGAAGTCGAGCTTGTGGAAGTAAGGCATGCCTGAACCAGAACCTGATCCGAGGTGATTGTTAGGTAGGGGCGGAGGAGAGGTGATGGGCGGGGTGGATCCTAGATGGGTTGTGGAGGGGGAGCGGTCATATCGGCATATGAAATCGTTTGGCAGGTGGAGGCGTCAAGGCGGTAGAGGCGGCTGCGAAAATCTACAGTTGCTGCTGCTGCTGATGGTAGGGCTGTTGCTGGTAGGTGGGCAGCAAAATTGCGGCGGGATTTTTTTTTTTTGGGGGGACAGATTGGGGCGGGATTTGGGGTGTAGGGTGAGGGTGCCAAGTGGCCCAGATTGATGTTAGGGGTGACTGTGGCGAGCAAGGAGATGGCTGGAGTTGCTAAAAGGGTATTGGCCGCTGATGGTGGTTGGCAGCTGTCTGCACAGGGTTGTGTTGCGAGGGGAAGTAGACGGTGAAGGCAGGAAAGTGAGGGGATGGTGGGGGTGGGCAATCTGCCCGGCGGGTGGAGCTCCGCCGGCGGCGATGGTGGCGATTCCCTTGCTGGATAAGGGGACACCAGAGGTGCTTTTGGCGAGGGGAATCACCAGGGGCGAGTCGCCGCTGGGGAGGAGGGCTTGGGACACGGAGGTGGCGTCATGGGTGGCAGCTGCAGCCGTGGTGGAATCTGGCGGTGGGGGCAGGGTCGGCTGCCGTTGCTCAAGCGCTGTCAAGCGCTGCACCAGACCGTCACACAATGAAAAGACATCTGTTATAAACTCCTTTTACCGATATCTGATACGGACAACCATAGTTCATGGCTGGAACTTCTCCTTGTCAGATCTCTACTCCAAACCCCTGAGGCCCTGACCCAGCTCCGAGCACTTGATGACCCCTTCTCTGATTAGGAAATCTACGATGCTTTTCTCCAAATGAATCCAAATGCCAGCCCTGGACCTGACAGTTTCGGCCCTTGCTTCTACCGAAAAATATTGGCACTCGACGAAACAGACCATCATTCCTTTCTTCCGCGCTTTCCATAATCTAGACCCAGGTGTTGATCGTTTGAATACCGCCTTCATGGTCCTCCATCCGAAAGATAGTGTAGCCAGATCAGCAAAATGATTTCTGGCCCATCCCCCTTCAGAATTGCCCTCCAAAAGCCATTGCCAAGCTCCTCACAAATAGACTGAAACCCCTGATACCGCTCCTTATTCAGGACGACCAAACAGAGTTCATAAATGTGCGCTCCATTGCGGAAAACTTTATCTATGCGGCTGACCTGCTCAATTGTTGTCATTCTAGTAAAGCCACGACGATGATCTTCAAACTTGATTTCCGCAAAGCTTTCGACTCCATCGCTTGGGAAACCCCTCCTACAACTCTTAATCCACATGGGCTTCCCACCCAAATGGGTTGCTAGGATTAACTCGCTACTATCCTCAGGAGAAACAGCTATCATGCCCAATGAGGTGCCAGGCAATTGGATCAGCTGCAAAAATGGGCTCCGCCAGGGAGACCCCCTCTGCCCCTATGTTTTTATCCTGGTAGCGGACATCCTCCAACGCCTAATCCTGCGAGCTCATCAAGATGGGCTACTTCACCACCCCTTGACCAAAATATTCCCCTTGCTGTCCTGCAATATGATGTTGATGATACGCCCACGCATCAACTTCCGGGGCAACTCATCTAAAATTGCTGCTGGACAAAGACAAACTCTCTAAAATTGATGATGCGCTCAGAGGCCGGGGGTGATCCTCCTTCTCCAAAAAAAAAACTTCCGGGGCAACTCATCTAAATTGCTCCAGGCCAAAGATTTATCTCTATGGACCTTTGGCCTGCATTTGAGAACACCCCAGCGCCTCCCTCCCGTCACCAGGGCGCACAACATTCCTTGCAGGCATTCCGTCGAACAGTGACTGAGCACCGGCGACTCGCCCCGCCCTCGCGTGCGAGGTGATGAGCGTGATCCCCAGTACCCGAGGAGTGCAGAAGAAGGTGTACGTCGGATAGGCGGCCGAGCAGACCCGCGTGGACGCGGATGAGCGAGTTGTTCACGAGGAGGAATTCCGTGAGTCCGAGCCTGACAGCGTGGGCGTGGACGGCAAGCGCGAGGCGACGCGCGCCGGGGGAGAAGGGGAGGAGTTGAGGAAGAGAGGGGAGGGTGTTCGGGGTGGGGAGACTGGGGACTGTGGGGGGGAAGAGATGGGCGTAGAGCGGGATCCCGAAGACCCGAACCCGAGCGGCCTCCCAAGTTCTGGACTGGAGCACCCGGATGAGTACGTTACGTTGTGGTTGTGGAGTTCCACGCTACGCCGAAGCAGACCCGACGTGACCATGCCTGCCTGGATTCGCGGCACCGCGACCGCAGCTCCACGTAGCACCGGACGACCAACATCTCAACACGTACTTCCGAATTACTTGTTGCAGGTATAAATGTATCTAAATGTATTTTAGTTTTAGATACATCCATCTGCGACGAGTAATTTAAAACGGTGGGAGTACTCTGTAAAGTGTTGCTGATGAAATAAATATTTTCCTTGTTAAAAAAAAGGTACGCATGTTTCCCTATCCCTAAAAAATAATATGGCCCTCTCACAGGCAGCACCACGCAACACGAACAGGCATACACCAAGTCTGAGAGAGGGACAGAGGTTTGACCTGGTCTTCGCCAATGAGCTCCTGGAGGCGGGACTTGAGGACGGGACCGAGGCGACCGCCGCTGCGCGGGTTGACGAACGCGACCAGGGGGTTCTCGGGGGCGTCCTCGGGCGCCAGGGCGAACCAGGGGTTGGCCGCGGTGCCCACCCCTGGGGCTTCCTCCAACGCGAAGGCGCCTGCCGACGGGTCCCTCGCCTTCAGCGCGGCGTGCAGAGCGTCGCGGAGGCGCTGCGGAAGCGCGACGCGGAGGCGGAGGTCCTCCTTCTCGAACGCCGAGGACGCGGCACGGCCGAACCCGCAGCTCCGGAATGACAGCGACTCAATAAGAGCCCCAACTAGCGGCGGCGGCGCGGCCGCCGGCGGTGAGCGCGGCAAGCGCAGCGCCTCCCGCTCCGCCGGCGACGGTGATGCCGACAGCGATATGGACATCTCCGAGCACGACCGCGACCGCGATCGCATCGCGATCGGGGGGTAGGATCCAGGAAATGCGTTTTCCGATGGTGGGCGGTTTGAACGGAGGAGGCTGAAGGAGGCGGAGTTTTGTATGGTCGTTTTTTTCCGTGGTGGGAAGGAGGGCCAAGGAGGAGCTGCCTGCACCGCTCCTCAACGGCCAAGGCAACTCAGGAAATAGCTAAAGAGCAATCCTATATTTACGGAGAAAAGAGATTCTCCGTGCATGTCTCAGCCGTCCATTCCATTGAAAATCCACATGCCTACATGCTTATTTTCTTTGGTTGTTTAGCCGTTAGTTAATTTTAAATGGCTTCATGCATTTTTTTTTCACGCAACAAGGAAATGGCTCCATACATGCATGCTTTTGCCATTGAGTTCAATGCGACATCTATTCCATCTCTCATGTCTTTTTCATTTCATTTCCTAATTTTAACTTACTATATCTTTTAAATCAAAAATCCAAATTAAGTTCCATTTGCATATTTATGTTCGTCGCGATGAGAACTTTCAAATCTGGCCAATTTTGAATATGTTTTGAGAACTTTTTTAAAAAAAGACTAAGTTTCAAATATTGAAACTTGATAGTCGTATCATTAATTTTTACCAAGTTTTATCAATTTTTATATGCTTTTAGGGGTTTATGGTTCTGGGCTTGAGACTTACGGATTTAGTGTTCGGTATTTAGGGTTCGGTATTTAGGGTTTAAGTTTTAGTTTTAAAACTTGTGAACTTATAATTGTTTCTATCAAGTTTTAGTAGTTGAAACTTGCTCGACCATCCGATTTACCTCGGGATCCACAAAATCGTTGAATTTTTTGCACAAGGGCACACCAAGTTTTATTTTTCAATTTGTGAAACTTGCGATTTTGTCGATTCCGAAAAACTTGTCAGACATATTCAAAATAGATCTTATTTGAAAGCCTTGTCACAAGCAACATGAACCTGAAAACAGAAATTAAATTGAACTTGTCGTTCAAAATATAAAGAAGATTGAAAATTGAATGTCAAAAGAAAAGGGATGAGAGATGGAATGGGTGGGGTGGCCAAAAGCTGCAAATAGCAACATGCAAGGGGCCATCCAAAGTGATCTATACACGGGACCTCCTGGGAGAAAATCCACTATTTATGGACGAGTTACAAATTTTTTATGTGTTGCCCGCCAGGATACCACGTTGAATTTAGGGGGTGCGTTTAATTAGGGCGGGTTGGTAAAAAAGGGACAAGTCAGAACATAACTCATATGATGTAGATGTATAGATAACTGAATTTTACTTCACTTAGGCCAAAAGTGTTCCAACAAGTGATACAGATATAAAAAATACTCATGTTTGATCTAGATGTAAAATAGGGCACTTGGTTATGCAAATTCGCATCTCCCAGACGCTTCCGAGTAAAATCGCAGTCGGCCACGTGAACACCCAACTGCCTCCTGAAACTTCATCCCCCACCCCCGGCGGCTGTCGGGCTACACCTCGCACGCCGACGCCGTCGAAAGTCACCCACCATATCCCACCGCCGCCGGATCCGTCCATCCCATCCCCGTCACGGATCCGCCAGTTCCCTGCCGCTGCACGACCTCAAATCGGTCGAATCGACCTCCTCAACACTGCTCCTCCATTGCCACCGCCGCTGCGCCGCTCTATCCGGAAGCAGCACCGCCTAACTCCGCTACCGCACGGCCTTCGCAACACCCTGTTGCACTTCTTCCGGTCATCTCCCGTCGACACCGCCGCCCACGTCGATGCCGCACCCACGTGGTCGTCATGCCGTAGAAGAACAAGTTCTGCTTCACAGGGGTGCGGGCGCGACCCTCTAGCAACTTCATTGTCGAGTTCCAGTGCGACGGTCATCGCTACTAGCTCGACACCTTTGAGTCCGCCGATGAGGCCGTGCGTGCAAATGATGTCGTCGTGTGGCGTTTCGGACGGCTGAGGCACGAGATGAACTTCCTAGAGATCTAAAATCAGGAGCAGGCGGAGTTCGTCGGGCCGAGAATCTCGCCATATGACCGATCCAAGAGAAAATGAAGAAGCCGGGGATTCTCATTGTTCCCGGCAATAGTGATGAAGCGACGATGGTGACGTTCACGCGGGAGAATCTGCAGTATGTCCAGAATGAGCTGAAGTACTACTGGAAGCGTGAGGCTGAGCATAAGAAGGAGACGGTAAAGCAGGAGGAAGAGGCCAGCCTTTAAGTGCATCTAGTGCCCCTTAGTGATTTTGGTGTATTGAAGACTTACAGGTTAAGGGACTAATGTGTTTGTGAGTGTACACAGGTCTATAAGTCTATGAGAAGTTTGATATTTACAAAGAAAATCGACTCCTAAAAATGAATGTCTTCAGTTGAAGACTTTGGTTTTCTTAAAGACTTTGAAAATGAGGAAATTGGTGTGACCTTGAAGACTTCGATATTGATGCGAGGATTATGAAGCGTGAAGACTTTTGTTTTCGTAGTTTAATTTTCTCTTTCTTGAGTCATAGGAAACACAGTACTGTTAAAGGGGGTCGAGGTAAAACCAAGGAAACACTTTCCAAGTGATGCTCATCTCAAAGCCTACACATACCCAATCCTTTCGAGTGAAGCCATTGAAAATCTCATACGGGGTCTCGCGAGGGTCTTGGATGCTTGGCCCCTCGCGAGGGTCTTGGATGCTTGTTGGTGAAGATGGGCCATACGGGCCTGTTCGCAGAGCCACGCCATGGGCCGCAGGTAGGCAAGTCTGGGGACCCCCATTCCCAGAACGCCAACAGTAGCCCCTGGGCCCAAGGCGCGCTCGGACTTGGCTTCAAGGCGAAGCCAAAGGGCAAGTGCGGAGCGCCGCGGGCCCCAATAGCCTGCGGCCTTGGTCGATGCGTGGCAGTTGATTGGACGTGGGCGTCTGCGCTTCCCCACGCTGCCTTGGAATCCGCCTGGCTATGCGGCCACCGCAACCTACACAATTATTCTTTCATCGCTTGCGCCATACTTCCCTAATTCCTCTGCTTTCCCGGGACTCCGCTCCTCTTTCCAATCTGACCTGAGCTCTGCTCACTCCTTCGGCATGGCGCTGAAACAAGCGGATAAGGGGAAGAAACCTCTGTCTTTGGCCAGTGTGCCTCCGGCCGTCGAGCCCGCAGTTGGCCGATCGCTGGTGCTCAACGATGAGGCCATGGGCAAGGTGTGTCCCATGATCGCCTCCAGTTTCAATGAGTGGGGAAAGACGGTGGCTTGGCCTGCATCTCGTGCTCGCATTGACTGGGCAGCCACCGAGGTCCTATTCTTCATCGACGCCCTTTGGGCCGGCCTGGTCCCTCCTTTCTCCGCCTTCTTCAACGCAGTGCTTGAACACTATCAGATCCACATGCTGCATCTTGATCCCCAATCCGTGACCCTTCTTGCCGTCTTCGCCTTTGTGTGTGTGAGGCCATGGTGGGCATTGCCCCTTCCGTGGCCCTTCTTCACCACTTCTTCTCGTTGCATCTGATTGACCCCTGGCAGAGCTCAGGATGCCTGAGCTTCCAGGCTGTGGCTGTGACGGCAGGCGCGGGGATCGACTTCGAGCTTCCTCCATCCACGAGCGGGTTTCGGACACGGTGGGTATTTGTTGATGTCGGAGTGCTCAGCCCTCTGATCCATCCTTCATCGGCGCCTGCCGTCCCCAACTCAGGTTGGGGTCACGAGAAGCTCACGAGCCCCTGCCTCGTCCCCGTCTGGCTCAGGCTGAAGAAGCTAAAAGACCGTGGCGTGACTGCGCCTACGGTGGTGAAGGTGTTTGTCCGACGCCGAGTTGCTCCGCTTCAGCGCCATTCCCGGCCGATGTGGGCCTTGCTCAACAGCAAGGACCATATAAGGCTTCAGGAGTCCGGGCTCCCTCTTGAGACGCGGCAGACGGTGCTTGAGGTCCTGGCGGGCGTTCCGTTGCCGGACGGCATCCCTGGGAAGAGTTGTCTGTTGTACCGTTGCTCGAACAAGGAGGAATTCGTGGAGCACATGCCTTCCTTTGATGAGTGGGGACTGCGCCCAGACGGCCTAGTGGGGCCCCGCGAGAACCCCGTCAGCGTGGTTCCCCTCTTCACTGCTGGTGCCGAGCTCACCCCGAGTGTGGAAGCAGGGGGCGAGCACCGTCCGAGGCCGGTGGCCCTAGCACCGTGGTGCTGATGCGGCCTGGAGCTCCCGAGGCATCATCCTCGGGAGTCCGTAATTCTTGTCCTGGGGCGGCAGCTGCGGGGGCGACGCAGCGTGCGTCTCCTAAGGCCGAAGCTCCTGAATCCTCGGCAGGTCGCTGCGGGATGGCGCCCGGCGACTCTCCTCAGCTCGGCGCCCCTGGGGCTGTCCCTTCAAGCGCTTCTCCTACTACACCTCGTGCTGGCCTCCATGTCCAACGCTTTGGTCAGCTCTGCATGGACTTCGAGGAGCTCCGTAAGAGGAAGAAGTCCCCGAGCGGCAGCGGTGGCATCTTCGGGCCGTTGAAGCGGAGGAAGTACATCGCCATTGACGAGTAAGTATTGTATCTTTGTGGCTTCTTGAGTGCTGCTTTCCTCCCTGACGTTGGTTCTTCAGGGTCCCTTCCGCCACAGCCGCTGAGTCTCCCGAGAAGTAGTCTCCTCTCTCCTTGTCTCCCTCGCTGACCTTGAGCGCCCCCAGCCTGCACGCCACATTTGGCGCGGGGTCGGTTGCAGGGGCGCGCTCACCTCCATGGCGCCTTGAGCTTACGCCCCCGGCGTCCCTCCTTCACGGCCTTGCCTGGAGCTTAGCGAGCATGCCGAGGGCTCCTCCTCTGATCGTGGACAGCGGCTGGATGGCTTCGGTCTCGGGCGCCTCCTCGAGCAGCGGGCCTCGCCTGCAGCCCCCATGGTGGAGGACGAGATGGGCCGTGCGCTTGAGTTCGAGCACGGACGGAGCGTTGTTCGTCATGAGCTCTTCCAGGAGGCGATGGGCACGATGAACCGGCTTGGTGAAGAACTCGCAGGTGTTGACGTGCGCCTCGAGGCCGTGGGTCTTTGGTTGGCGGAGGAGCGGCATAAGTTGAAGGTGGCTATCAACCTCGGGCGTCTCCAGCGCGAGCTTGATAACGCGAAGGCTGAAGCTTCTCTCGCAACCTCACGTGAAGCCTGCTCCCGAGCTCTGGAAGAGGCCCGAGAAGCTGACCGCCGTCGCGAGGCCGCGGAGAAGCGCGCGTGGGAGCTCCAAGCCTGGAGCACCTCCTTGGAGCGGCAAGTGGAGGCGCGCAGAGCCGCCCTTGCGTCGCTGAGGGGGACATCCGCCGAAGAAGAAGAGGTCCGGAGGCGCGAGGAGGTGTTGGCACTGGAAGCCGTGGAGCGTAGCCTCGAGCTTGAGTGATTGGAGATGAGGGAGCGTCAAGTTGCCCAAGCGGAAGATGTCGTTGGTGCACGCGAGGCCAAGGCTCAGGAGGAGATCGACCGCCGGGTGGCCGAGGTTCGCGCGGGTCCTGAGGGTAGGCATGACCTGAAGCTTGCGGAGACGGAGGCTACAGGTAGGCCGCTGCCCTTAGGCCCAGGCTAGCTGTGGTGGAGAGGCGCGAGGAGGCCACGACAGCCGCCCTGGTCACGGCGCAGGCGGAACTAGCCTCCGCCCGCGCCGAGCTGCTCTCTCTTCAGAAGCGGGTTACTGACGCCGAGTCTGTTGCGCGGCAGAACAGGGAGGAAGTGCTTCAGTAGCGGACGCTGGAGCACGTGCATGCTCCCATGCTTCAGGATCTTCGGAACAGGGCCAATACCGCCTTGGGCCACATCTGTGTTGAGAACGCCCCTCACCCCCACGTGAATGACTAAGCTAGCCACCTCCGCTTCTTCGCCGACGTGGTGACGCGCCTGGAGAACCGCTCGGAGCGAGCTCGCCTGCTTGTCGAAGAGAGGAGCTGCAGCCTGCTGGGGCGCGCATTCTCCCGCGTCTTCAGCCATCTTCGGAACACCTACCAGGACTTCGACTTTGACGCCGCCATTGCTCCAGTCCCGGGGGCCATCCGGGGCGACCTGGCGCGGTGGGTGGAGGATAACGTGGACGCGCTGGTCAGGGCCTTCTCTTCTGGCGACGACGCGGTGGTGGTCGCGGCGGACGAGGGCGACGTGGTCGATGATGGTGTTGACGACGCCGGAGGAGGCGATGGTGATGCTGGCGACGGTGGCAGTGATGCCAGCGGCGCATCCGAAGGCGATGCGCCGAGCGACATGTCCGTCTGATCCCCGCGTTTCCCAGCTGTTTGTCCTGCACGCAGAGGCTTGGGCATGGCCCTAGAGGTTGTAAGAGCATTCTGAGAGGGGGATCCCCTCGTGTAAACAAACCGCTGCCTTTATTCTTTTATGTTAAGCCGAGTGTGCACCTTTGCGAATCCGTGAGTCTGGTGGCAAGTTTGCTGTCGCGGCTTACCTTAGCCGGGGTAAACCCCGAACTGGATCGTGAGGTCGTGAGCTCCCGGGGAACTCCTGAAGAGCCAGCTGATTCGCCCGAGAGGGCCTCGCAAGAATCAGGTGCCAATCGTGGTATCGATGCGCGCGGCGCGTATGCTGCGCCCAGCCCTGCTCGCGAGGGGCCCGCGAGGGGGAGGCAGCGAGCGTAAGCTTTGAATAAGACAAGAACCAGATAGCAAGAAATCGCTCGAACGAGAAAAGGCACCCCCACGCGTATCAACGAAAAACCAACTTCAACTTAAATCCAAATCCAGAAGGCAAGGCTACAGAAAAGGGATCCAAAGCAAATGGCCACGTCCGGCGCCTAGTCTAGTCTTCTTGTCTTCTTGCCTTCTCACCAGCGCGGACCTAAGTGCTGCCACTAGGACGTCGGAGGGAGTCCCCGAGGCCCGAGGGCGGCACTCCTGAGACTCCGGGGCGTGTACAACCCCACTCGTTATTACGTGAGAGTATCACGGGCGGCGATCTTCACAGGCGTGAGCCTTACTTCATATCGCCAGACGAGGGCCCCGCCTTGCGCCTCCTGATACGTCTCCAACGTATCTATAATTTATGAAGTCTTCATGCTATTATATTATCAATCTTAGATGTTTTATATGCATTTATATGCTATTTTATATGATTTTTGGGACTAACCTATTAACCTAGAGCCCAGTGCCAGTTTCTGTTTTCTCCTTGTTTTTTAGTTTTACAGAAATGGAATATCAAACGGAGTCCAATTGACGTGCCAATTTTTGACGATTTTTTATGGACCAAAAGAAGACCCCGAAGTAAAAGAGTTGGGCCAGGAGAGTCCCGGGGCATCCACGAGGGTGGGGGCGCCCCCCCCCCAGGCGTGTGGGCCTACTTCGTGGACACCTCGGGCACCTCCTTGACGTGAGACTGACGCCAAAAATTCCTATAAATACAGAAACCTCGGAAAATTAACCTAGATCGGAAGTTCCGCCGCCGCAAGCCTCTGTAGCCACGAGAAATCAATCTAGGCCCTCTCCGGCACCCTGCCGGAGGGGGCCATCATCACCGGTGGCCATGGAGGAGTATCCCGGAGAGGCCATCATTGCCATGAAGGCCAAGGACCATAGGGAGAACCTTTCCCCATCTAGGGGGGAGGCCATGGAGGAGGAAGCACAAGGGGGAGAACCTCTCCTCCTCTCTTGGTGGCACCGGAGTGCCATCGAGAGGGGAATCATCGCCGCGGTAATCGTCTTCATCATCATCACCATCCTCATCTCTTTTACGCGGTGCACTCTCCCGCACCCCGCTGTAATCCCTACTTGAACATGGTGCTTCATGCCACATATTATGATCCAATGATGTGTTGCCATCCTATGATGTTTTGAGTAGATATCCTTTGTCTTTGGGTTGATTGATGATCTAGATTGGTACGAGTTGTATGTTTTATTTTGGTGATGTCCTATGGTGCCCTCCATGTCGCGCAAGCATGAGGGATTCCCACTGTAGGGTGTTGCAATACGTTTATGATTCGCTTATAGTGGGTTGCGTGAGTGACTGAAACACAAATCCGAGTAAGGAGGTTCTTGCGTATGGGATAAAGAGGACTTGATGCTTTAATGCTATGGTTGGGTTTTACCTTAATGATCTTTAGTAGTTGCGGATGCTTGCTAGAGTTCCAATCATAAGTGCATATGATCCAAGTAGAGAAAGTATGTTAGGTTATGCCTCTCCCTCATATGAAATTGCAATGACGACTATCGGTCTTGTTAACAATTGCCTAGGACAATTCCGCACACCGATCCATCATTATTCCACACTCGCTATTTATATTGTTTAGTAATATATTCTAACTTTATGATAACAACACCTACTTTTATATTTTAGCTCTCCGATATCATGCAAAGTTATCCTCTTCATACCCATAACGTAGTTTTATTTCTCGTTGCTAGTTGGAAGCAAACGTTCGGTGTACGTAGAGTCGTATCAGTGGCAGATAGGGCTTGAGAGAATATTGATCTTACCTTTAGCTCCTTGTGGGTTCGACACTCCATACTTATCACTTCCACCTTTGGAAATTGCTATGATGATTCCCTGTACTTGGGGATTATCACCTCCCTCGGCCACTGTTGGGGGCGACAGGAAACCAGGACGACACCAAAGGGGCAAAGGGGACGCCAGCGGCACCCTTGGCGACCACGGGTCCTCCGCCGGGGGTAGGCTCTGGAGCACCTCCCTCGCAGAGGGCCTACCTCCGGGGGACGCCTTGCTCCACGCAGTGCTGGGGCGGGCCTTCGTCCCGACTTCCTTCCTGCAGTCCCCAGCGTGCCCCCCTGGCGGGAGGGAGGCCGACGTGCTTGGACCACCATCTGCTGCTGCGACCTGATCCTCCTGCGCACCATGGTTAGCGTAAGCCTGCTCCTGAGGAATTAGTGGTACCCTGTAACTGTCGTCGCTGGCGCGGTTGGTGAGGCTTCCGGAGGGCTCCTGAAAGGTGCGGGCTTCTAGCGCCTCCTCCTCCTAGCCCGGTTCGAGGAACGAGCTAGGGTCATCTTCCAGCATGTACTCCTGGTCCATCATGCGGGGCACGTAGGCCTCCGAGGTCGCCGCCTCGAAGACCTCGCCGTAGTGCCCCACGCTCCATGTCTCCCGACCTAGCGCGCCGCCTCGAGGATGGTAGGGTTGCACCCCGCCCGGGCCGTAGGTGGCAGCGCTTGTGCCCGCGCCCAGCGGAGGTGGCGCGGGCGCGAGCGGGCGTACAGCCCCGTTGGTTGCGCCGGTGTTGATGAAGCCTGGTGGTGCGCCTATGGGCACGCGGGCGCGGCGTGGTCCGCCATGCGATCCGGCCGCAGCTTGTGGCGTGAGCAGAGAACAGAAGGATGGCGCTCCTAAAGCCGCGGCGTCCAAGAGCTCGGCGACGCGCTCTAGCAAGGCATCCCGGCCGCTCTCGAGCCACGGTGAGCGCGGCCCTCATGTTCGCCTGCTCCCGCCGGGTGTGCGGAGCCGTGGCGGCAGCGTGGCTTGAGGCCCTCGCGGCCGCTTGCACTTGTCGTGGAGTAAGAGCAGAGGGTGCGTGACCGCGTCGCCCGCGCCCCGCGGTGTTTGGCGGTGCGCGTGCTGCCTGAGGCACGGTATTGGCTCTTGAGTCGCCGGACATCGGAGCCGCGGAGCGCCAAAGGATCAACGAGCGGATCGGCTGGTGGAAGAAGAGCTCCGGCGCACCCCTACCTGGCGCGCCAAATGTCGGATCATGGGTTCCGGCAAAAACCCTCAAGGTTCGGACACTGGGGTGCGCACGAAGATCTCCCCCTACCGATCCGTGTCCTAACTTCGCTAATATCTCAAGGGCTAACTCGACGAACTCGCAACACAAGGGACACAAGATTTATACTGGTTCGAGCCACCGTTGTGGTGTAATACCCTACTCCAGTGTGGTGGTGGTGGATTGCCTCTTGGGCAGAGGATGAACAGTACAAGGGGAAGAACAGACTCCTGAGGCGAGGTGTTCTTGTGCTTGGTGGGTGTGAGGATGAACTGAATGAGTCCGAGACCCCCGCCCTCCTACTGTGGTGGCTAATCCTATTTATAGAGGCCCTGGTCCTCTCCCCAAATATTGAGCAGGAAGGGAGCCAACAACGGCCAATTCAAAAGGGGACAGCTAGTACAACTTATCCTGACAAAAGCAGTCTTCGCCTGCAAAAGGCACTGGTGGTGACGCCGCCTTGGGCTCCATGGTGACCTCCGTCTTGCCGTCCTGCTGGTCTTGGTCTCGTTGCACTGATATGGAAACCTTTGCTTGACGCCTCGGTACTCCGCGCCTGCGCTTGCTTCCTTAGCACCAAAGAGGAAACAAGGACACTGCGCGCGCTGGCGCCCGCCTGCGCCCGCGTGGTCTCGATCGTCATGGCTCACGTCATGAGAACCTCGCGAGGTTTGCCTTGCCTTGATCTCTCCGCCCCTCGTGAGCCAACCTAGTGAGGCCGCTCCTGAGGGGGTCTTGCGTCGTCCGCCTCGCGAGGCTTGGCCCCTCGCGAGGGTCTTGGATGCTTGTTGGTGAAGATGGGCCGTACGGGCCCGCTCGCAGAGCCACGCCATGGGCCGCAGGCAGGCAAGTCTGGGGACCCCCGTTCCCAGAACGCCGACATCGAGGATTTGTTATCTGGGTGCAGGGCCTGTTTACGTTGTGTTGCTTGGTTCTCCTACTGGTTCGATGACCTTGGTTTCATATCTGAGGGAAATACCTACCGCCGCTGTGCTGCATCATCCCTTCCTCTTTGGGGAAATACCGATGTAGCTTCAAGCGACATCAGAAGGAAGTTTTGGCGCCGTTGTCGGGGAGGATCTTCAACATGTACTAGGTTCCTAATCACAAATCTCATCTCCTTGCAATTTACATTATTTTCCATTTGCCTCTCGTTTTCCTCTCCCCCACTTCACAAAAATTTGCCTTTTTATTCGCCTCTCTTTTCCGTTCGCCGTTTTCTTGCCGGATCTGTTTTTGAGTGCAATCTTTTTGTGTGGTCATCATGACTCAAGAGAACACCAAATTATGTGATTTCTCAAATACCAACAACAATGATTTTATTGGCACTCCGCTTGCTCCTCCCGCCACTAGTGCAGAAACTTGTGATATTAATACCACTTTGTTGAATCTTGTTATGAAAGACCAATTTTCCGGTACTCCTAATGAGGATGCCGCGTCCCATCTTAATACCTTCATGGAAGTATGCAATATGCAAAAGAAAAAAGATGTGGACAATGATGTGGTGAAGATGACATTATTTCCGTTTTCTTTGCGTGATTCTGCAAAAATTTGGTTCTCTTCTTTGCCTCGCAATAGTATCGATTCTTGGAACAAGTGCAAAGATGCTTTTATCACTAAGTATTTTTCCTCCCGCAAAAATTATTTCCCTTAGAACCCAGATCATGAATTTCAAGCAACTTCAACATGAGCATGTTGCACAATCTTGGGAAAGGATGAAAATGATGCTAAGGAATGCCCAACTCATGGGTTAAATCTTTGGATGATCATACAAAAAATTTATGCGGGGTTGAATTTTGTTTCTCGTAATCTTTTAGATTCCGCCGTGGGTGGTACTTTTATGGAAATTACTTTGGGTGAAGCCACCAAATTGCTTGATAATATCATGGCAAATTATTCACAAATGGCATACCGAAAGAGCTCCTACTAGTAAAAAAGTTAATTCGGTTGAAGAAATTTCTTCTTTGAGTGAAAGAGTTGATGCTCTCATGAAATTGGTTGCTAGTAAAAGTGCTCCTATTGATTTTAATGATATGCCTTTGTCTACTTTGATTGAGAAAAATAGTGATGCCATAGATGTGAATTTTATCTCTCAAAATAATTTCAACAACAATGCTTATAGAGGTAATTTTAATCCTAGGCCTTTTCCTAGTAATTACTCTAATAATTAGGTAATTCCTATGGAAATCAATCTTATAATAATAATAGGAACACCTCTGATCTCGAGAATAATATTAAAGAATTTATCAACACACAAAAAGTTTTCAACACTTCCATAGAAGAAAAGTTGAGTAAGATTGATGATTTGTCTAGAAGTGTTGATAGAATTGCTCATGATGTGGAAAATCTTAAGATGAAATTTTTTGTGCCTAAAGTAGATGAATCAATTAAAGCTCTTTATGTTTCTATGCATGAAAGTAAGAAAAGAACCGGTAGCTTAGAGCTAAAACATAATTTTTAGAAAAAGCATTTTCTAGTGATTTCTTTCGCAAAAGTGATGAAGATCTTAAAATGATTGGTGTTTCCTTTATTGATTCTTTGTTTAGTAAAGTTAAGATTGATGAAAAAGGGACTAGAGAAGAGTCAACTTTAGGTAGAAGGCGTCCCAATATTTCGGGGGGTGAAAATCTTGTTGAGAAAATTGATGAAAGTGAGTTTGGAGAGGTCAAAACTTTAGCTAGTGATGTGCCCACTCTTTTGGATTAGAAAGACTTTAATTATGATAGTTGCACTTTGATTGATTGTATTTCTTTGTTGCAATCCATGATAAATTCACCCCATGCCTATGAACAAAATAAAGCTTTTACTAAACATATTGTTGATGCTATGATGAAAGCTTTTGAAGAAAAATTGGAATTATAAGTATCTATTCCTAGAAAATTGCATGATGAATGGGAACCTACTATCAAAGTCAAGATTAAAAATTATGAGTGTTTTGCTTTGTATGACTTGGGTGCTAGTGTTTCTACAATTCCGAAATCTTTATGTGATGTGATTGGTCTTACTAATCTTGAAGAATGTTCTTTGAATTTGCACTTGGCGGATTCTACTATTAAAAAGGTCTATGGGAAGAATTAATGATGTTCTTATTCTTGCAAATAGGAATTATGTGCCCATAGATTTTTATTTTTCTTGATATTGATTGCAATCCGTCTTGTCCAATTATTCTTGGTACACCGTTTTTACGCACTATCGGTGCCGTGATTGATATGAAAGAACGCAATATTAAGTTCCAATTTCCTTTGAGGAAGGGTATGGAACACTTTCCTAGAACAATAATGAAGCCACCTTATAAATCAATCATGAGGGCATCTTATGGATCTCGAACCAAAGATGACAAAACTTAGATCTTTGCTTTATGCCTAGCTAAGGGCGTAAAACTATAGCGCTTGTTGGGAGGCAACCCAATGAATAGATTTTATTTTTGCTTTTTGCCTTCTGTTCTCGAGTGTTAACAAAATTATGCTACTGTTATGATTGTGTTTTGTGTTTTAATTAGTGTTTGTGCCAAGTAGAACCAATAGGATCTTCTTGGGTGATAGTTGTTTGATCTTGCTGAAAAAGACAGAAACTTTGCGCTCACGAAAACAATTCTCATTTTTTATCAGAAAGATATTTTGCCCTGATTCTTTTTGCAGAAGATTAATATACAAATTACCCAGGTCTTCCTAGTTTTTCAGAATTTTTGGAGTTCCAGAAGTATTCGAACAAATCAGATTGCTACAGATTGTTCTGTTTTGACAGATTCTGTTTTCTTTGTGTTGTGTGCTTATTTTGATGGCTCTATGGTTTTCTTTGATGAGTTTTTGCCATAGAAAACTTGGAATACAGTAGATATAATACAAAAACAAAATAAGAATTGGTTTGATACAGCACTTATAGTAGTGATTTATTTTTCTTACACTAACGGGTCTCACGAAGGTTTTGTTGAGTTTTGTGTGATTGAAGTTTTCAAGTTTTCGGTTATCTTACGATGGATGAAGGAAGGATAGAAGAGCCTAAGCTTGGGGATGCCACGTAATCCCAAGCTATTATCCAAAAATGAGCAACCAACTAAGCTTGGGGATGCCCCCGAGTGGCATCCCCGCTTTCTTGCAACCACTATCGGTATTTCACTCGAAGCTATATTTTTATTCGTCACATGATATGTGTTTTGCTTGGAGCGTCTTGTATGATATGAGTCTTTTCTTGTTTTATTTTGTGTTTTAAGTCATCAATCCTTGCTGGACACACTTATTTGGGAGAGCCAAAATTATGTCATGACTTGTTAGAATTGCTCTCTATGCTTCACTTAAATTTTTTATGAGCTATGGACTTGCTCTAGTGCTTCACTTATATCTTTTTTAGCACGGTGTGCTTAGTATTTTTGAAGAAATGCTTCTTGCTTCACTTAGATTTATTTGAGAGTTAGTAAAATTTTCAAGAAATTCTCTCTTGCTTCACTTAAATTATTTTGAGAGAAAGAAGAAAAATTATGCTCATGATCTTCACTTATATTTGTTTGAGCTTATGAAAAGCAACACATGAAAATTAGTCCCAAAGTGATAGATATCCAAGAAGGATATAATAAAAACTTTCATGAAGATCATTGGACAGAATAAACTTGATTCTTAGTAATAGTTTTGAGATATGATGATGTGATATGTGAGTTATGTTGATGAGTAATTATGCTTTAGTAAGAATATTGGTGTTAAGGTTTGTGATTCCCTATGCAAGTACCAAAGTCAATAGTCATGCAATGAAATTATATCCTACTTGTGGTGCATTATTCGGTGTTATTTATGATTAATGCTTGCTTATGAGATTATCCGTTTCTTGGTTGGTCGCTTCCCAATCTTTTGCTAGCCTTCGTTTCGCACTAAGTATGATCTCTACTTGTGCATCCAAATCCTTTAAACCATTTTTTCCATATGAGTCCACTATACCTACCTATATGCGATATTCTTTTGCCGTTCTAAGCAAATTTGCATGTGCCATCTCTAATTTTCAAAATAAACTTCTCTTTTGTGTGCTTGTTTCGCTCGCGGAGCGGTGAGGGGTGGCTAATATTTTCCATGTTGGATGTGTTATTCTCACGATGAGTGTTTATTCACTTGTCATTGCATGAGAGTAAGGCAAAGGTTTTAGGGATGCCCAGTCCCGAAATGCAAAAATGAATTTACTTTATGTTGTCAAATAATAAATTCCTTGGAAAGTTTTGGTATGGAGGGCACCCGTGGATACGGTTAGCCATGGAAAGTGAAAGTATGGTGGAAAAAGGAATAAACTTTATTTTCTGTTTGGGAACCGCCTATGGCATATTTAGCATGGAAAGTGTTGGGAACTCTAAGTCATTTTCATTGGTGGGATGGATACACCTCCCAAAATGTTTTTATCTCTAATTTTTCGTTTTGAGCTCTGGCACCTCTACAAATCCATACTTCCCTCTGCGAAGGGCCTTTCTTTTACTTTATGCAATTTTTATTTTTGAATTTGAGTCACCATCTTCTCTTACAAAAGCACCAACTAGGAGGTAATATGATCGTACTTAAGTATTGGGTGTAGCTAATATGCGAGTGTGTTTCATGAATGGATCAATGATTGAGCATGATGGGCTAGGGATAACTTATTTTAGCGTTGATATTTTGAAAGACATGGTTGCTTGTTGATATGCTTGAGTATTTAAATTATCATGTCAAAACTAGACTATTGCTTTGAATCACATAAAAGTCCAAATGTCCATGCTATAAAGAAAAGAATATGATATGACATGATAGGCAACATTTCACATCAAAAATTCTGTTTTTATCACTTACCTACTCGAGGACGAGTAGGAGTTAAGCTTGGGGATGCCGATACATCTCCAACGTATCTATAATTTTTGATTGTTCCATGTTGTTATATTATCAATCTTGGATGTTTTATAATCATTTTATAGTCATTTTATATCATTTTTTGGTACTAACCTATTGACATAGTGCCAAGTGCCAGTTGCTGTTTTTTCCATGTTTTTTACATCGCAGAAAATCAATATCTGACGGAGTCCAAATGCCACGAAACTCCACGGAGAATTTTTATGGGCCAGAAGGAACACAATGGGCCCTGGCTGCGCCTGGTGGGTTGTGCCCACCTCGGGTGCCCCCCGGACCGCCTCTTTCCTCTATAAATACCCCAATATTCCAGAAACCCTAAAGGCATCGACAAAATATTCATCCATCCGCCGCAGAGTCCAGAACCACCATATCCAATCTAGACACCATCTCGGATGGGGTTCACCACCTCCATTGGTGGCTCTCCGTTGATGCGTGAGTAGTTCTTCGTAGACGTTCGGGTCCGTAGTTAGTAGCTAGATGGCTTCCTCTCTCTCGCTGAATTCTCAATACAATGGTCTCTCGGAGATCCATATGATGTAACTCTTTTGCGGTGTGTTTGTTGGGATCGATGAACTTTGATTTTATGATCAGATCTATTTTTTTATATCCATTAAAGTTATTTGAGTTTCTTTGATCTCTTATATGCATGATTGCTTATAGCCTCGTATTTCTTCTCCGATATTTGGGTTTTGTTTGGCCAACTTGATCTATTTATCTTGCAATGGGAAGAGGTGCTTTGTAGTGGGTTTGATCTTACAGGCTTCATCCCAGTCACAGAAAGGGAAACGACACATATTTATCGTTGCTACTAAGGATAAAACGATGGGGTATATCTCTACATAGATAGATCTTGTCTACATCATTGTCATCGTTCTTGTTGCATTACTCCGTTTTTCCATGAACTTAATACACTAGATGCATGCTGGATAGCGGTCGATGTGTGGAATAATAGTAGTAGATGCAGGCAGGAGTCGGTCTACTAATCTTGGACGTGATGCCTATATAATGGTCATTGCCTGGATATCGTCATAATTATTTGAAGTTCTATCAATTGCCCAACAGTAATTTGTTTACCCATCGTTTGCTATTTTTCTCGAGAGAAGCCACTAGTGAAACCGACGTCCCCCGGGTCTTCTTTCTCATATATTTGCCTTTGCGATCTACTTTTTTCTTGCATTTATTTTCAGATCTATTAAACCAAAAATACAAAAATACCTTGCTGCGTTTTATTTCTATTTATTTTATTTGCGATCTATCTTTCAAACTACTACAAATTTACCTCACGTCTGTTTGCCTATCTTGAGGCGTCGTACCCGGGAAGGGATTGACAACCCCTTTAACACGTCGGGTTGCGAGGATTTGTTATCTGTGTGCAGGGGCTGTTTACGTTGTGATGAGGACATCAATACCATTGTTACACCCACAGTCCCTGCTACTATACATACTGGACCAATTACTAGAGCTCGCGCATGTCAATTAAATTACCAGGTACTTTCGTTTCTTGGTAATGATTCTAATGTTCATGAGAATATGATGCTGCCTAAATTGGATACATTTGTTTTGCTTACAAATGAAGGGCCTAGCTTGGAGAAGGATGAACATTGGAGCAAGAACAAGCATGGAGTTGATGGCATGCGCAAGGGAAACAAGAATGGAGTTCCGGTAATGATTTCAGGACTTTGAAGCCACCATAATGAGTGCATGAAGCCTTGGATGAAATATACAAGATGCCACTTCATAAATTTCGTCCAGAGACTATTCTAGGTGCTGCGTCACCTTATTATTGGGCCAGGCCCATGTAATTTCGAAATACTTGAATATAGGCTGTTTTTAGAGTCCGTATGTGTGGGGAAACAAGAGTTAGGGTTGGTTTCGGACCCCTCCTCCAGGGCCACGAAATCCCCCCCCTCTTCCTCCATATATACAGCCCTTAGGGCATCGTTTAGACTTCGGGTTTTGTTTAGATTAAAAGTTCGCCATAGCTGCAACTTCGCGTACTTCGTTTGTGTTCAATGACCAGACCAAGACGTCACAGAACCCCACCTTGATCAATAAAGCTTTCCTCTTATATTCGCAATATCCAGATTGCAATCTTAGTTTCTTGCTTGTTCTTCGTTTGCCTGCAGGAAACAGACCTTCGTGGTCAGGTTGATCGTGCTCCGGCGTGGTCAATAACCTCTCGGAGTTGGTTTAGCAATTGCTAAGGCGCAACGTCCTCGCACGTACGTAGTCGGATCGTCAAAGTCGACTTCCTCCAAAACGATAACCACCATCTCATCGAAAGACGGGACACCTTTGCCTCTATCAAGTGGTATCAGATTTCCAGGTTGCTCGGTGAGATTTTACAGTTTTTCGTAGTTTAGATCGAGTCTGTTCTTCATACCTATAGTCCACGAAAAAGCCAAAAAAAAATTTTAGGGTTAGTTCATCATATCCGAACCAATCTGAGCCTTTGCATAATCTTTTCTCTATTTGCTTTGTCGAATCTATGGTTGCATCGTCGTGTCAAGTTGTTGGTCTTAGCGTCTAGTCCTTTAGAGTTTCGAGTTTTGTTCACAGGTTGACACGTCGCCGCTGCCATATATCACCACCGCATCATCATCATCGCTGCTGCCATATACCACCACCACACCAACTTCATCGCCGCTGCCATATACCACCACCACATATTCACCGCCAATCCAAGTCCATATACGCCACCACATATCCGCCCCATCACGCCAATCTGAGTCCACCTGCAACATATATCCGCCACCAGTCCGAGTTCCACCAGATTCATCTCCGCCACCAGTCTGAGTTCCACCAGATTCATCTCCACCACCAGTTCGAGTCCAGTATTTTGTTACTCTGTTTTGGATTTCCATATCACGCCATACTCCGAGTCATGACAGAGTAGGACTCCCGAACTTTCGTGCTACCCGTACAATAAAAAATAGTTCCAGTTTAAAAAAAACAAGTCTAAAAAATTCTGGCTAGGCAGTTTTTAGGCCATTTATAGACTTAAAAAAATTGTTGCGGAGCAAAAAAAAAGAGGGCAAAAAAGTGCCAAAAAAAGTGAAAAAAAGAGATTTCTTTTTCAGAGTGTGCTCCTCCCTTGTTTACGTGCAGCGCTGTGATTTTGTTAGTGTTCTAGGCTCGTGTCTCTAGCACGGTCTAGCCTAGGACTAGCACGGTACCATCGTTGAGCGTTTATTCAACTTTGCCTCTCTGAATTGATTATTGCTGACCTTTTTTGCTACCATATTATAAGCCTTACCAGCTCCACATACATCTACGCCGCGCGTTTGACTCTCCCTGGTAATCGCTCTATCCAAGCTTTGAGAGTTTTGACCTCAACGGTTGCCGATCACCACCTGCTGCTTGGTAAGAACTGGTAAGAATTTGAGATTCGCTTGACGGATTTGTGACTGTCCACCACACCACTGCCACAGCTTCCTAGTAGTCTGTAGGATCATATTCTTGTGTGTTTCTATTGCTGCTAACCATGACATGATCACAAGCCGACGAGACTGACTGGGAGAACATGACGAACAAAGAGTTACATGATAAGTTTCAGCAAATGATGAGTGGACAGGTGGAAGATGTGCTAAACAGATTTGAAGAGGCCATGGAGAAGATAGATGGCATTGAGAAGGCGTTCGAAACAAAGCTCGATAACAAGTTTAATGAATTGCTCGCGCGTCTTCCACAACCACCGCCCGCTGCACCTATCGCACCTCTACAACAACAACAACATCGCCTTCCAAATCAAGTGGGACGAGCATAGCGAGTTCCCCTTGAGCCTGGTCAAACTTTTGGTGCCGCTGTACATACTGTTGATGCTTCTGTAGCTCCTGCTGCTACTTTAGAGGTGGAGGACCATTACGAGGATGAGGTTGATCAAAATCAGAACTACGTGCAACCACCAGCACCACCACCACCAGGTCGTCCTCATGCATATCATCGCAACGGTAGGGCTGCACCACCTGAGGTACAGGCTCATGACCATCTTCCTAAACTAAAATTGAATATTCCACCATTTGAGGGTAGATATGTTCCTGATATATATCTTACTTGGGAGTTAGAAACTGAACAACGTTTTACATGTTTACAATATCCTGAGGAGAGACGTGTTCCTGCTGCTTTTACTAGTTTTGCATGTGTTTGGTGGTCTGAACATTGTAGATTATATCCTATTCCAGCTACTTGGGCTGCTTTGAAAACTGCTATGCGTACTCGTTGGGTTCCACCATATTATCAACGTGAATTGCTTCAAAAATTGCAGCGTTTAAGACAAGGAAAAAATTCTGTAGAAGAATATTATCAGGAATTACAAACTGGCATGATTAGATGTGGTATTGTTGAGGAGAATGAAGCTATGCTTGCACGTTTTATGGGTGGATTAAATAGAGACATTCAGACCATTCTCGAGTATAAGGAGTATAATAATATCACTCGTTTATTCCATCTTGCTTGTAAAGCTGAACGTGAAGTGCAGGATCGACATGCATTGGCGCAAACTAACTTTTCTGCAGGTCGACTTTCATCATGGACACCACGTGCATCCTCTACTTCCACTGCACCAGCACCTCCATCAGGTGCCACCTCCAACCATGATACAAGAAAGCAGGCACAACCACCACTAGCTTCCAAGAGCACACCTACCGGGCCTGTACAGAGCTCTTCTTCTTCCATGGCATCAACAGGGCACACAAGTGATATTATTTGTCGTCGTTGTAAGGGAAGAGGTCATTATGCGAGAGAACGCTAATCTCAGCGTGTGATGATTGCTACTGAGGTTGATGGTTATGAGTCCGCTAGTGACTATGATGAGGAGACTTTAGCTGTTATTACACGTGAAAAACACGGTGGAGATGATTCTGAAAATGAGACGCAATACATGGCTCCTGAAGACGCTGACAGGTATGAATGTTTAGTTTCTCAACGTGTTTTGAGTGTGCAGGTCACATAAGCAGAGCAAAATCAGAGGCATAATTTGTTCCATACAAAGGGAGTTGTGAAGGAACGTTCTATTCGCGTCATCATAGATGGAGGGAGCTGTAACAACTTGGCTAGCATGGAGATGGTGGAGAAGCTATCTCTCACCACAAGACCACATCCACATCCTTACTACATCCAATGGTTTAACAACAGCGGCAAGGTTAAGGTAACACGTACTGTTCGTGTGCATTTTAGTATCTCTATATATGTTGATTATGTTGATTGTGATGTGGTACCCATGCAAGCATGTTCCTTATTACTTGGTAGACCATGGCAATTTGATAAAAATTCTGTACACCATGGTAGAAACAATCAGTATACTCTTGTTCATAAGGATAAAACTATTACTTTGCTTCCTATGACTCCTGATTCCATTTTGAAAGATGATATTAATAGAGCTAATAAAGCAGAACAGGAGAAAAATAAGAGTGAAAATCAGATTGTGGCAAAAGAATTTGAGCAACAAATGAAACCTAATAATAAAGCATATAGTGTTGCTTCTGAAATTAAATTGAAAAGTGCATGTTTACTTGCCACAAAATCTGATATTGATGAGCTAGATTTTAGCAAATCTGTTTGCTATGCTTTTGTGTGCAAAGAGGCATTATTTTCATTCGAGGACGTGCCTTCCTCTTTGCCCCTTACTGTCACTAACATTTTGCAGGAGTTCGCCGACGTCTTTCCACAAGACGTGCCACCGGGATTACCACCTATTCGAGGGATTGAGCATCAAATTGACTTAATTCCCAGTGCATCGCTACCCAACCGTGCACCATACCGTACCAATCCAGAGGAGACGAAGGAGATTATGCGTCAAGTACAGGAGCTGCTCGACAAAGGTTATATACGAGAATCTCTTAGTCCTTGTGCTGTTCCTATTATAGTTGTGCCTAAAAAGGATGGTACATCGCGTATGTGTGTTAATTGTAGAGGCATTAATAACATTACTATTCGTTATCGTCATCCTATTCCTAGGCTAGATGATATGCTTGATGAATTGAGTGGCTCTACAATTTTTTCCAAAGTTGATTTGCGTAGTGGATACCATCAAATTCGTATGAAACTGGGAGATGGATGGAAAACATCATTTAAAACTAAGTTTGGTTTATATGAGTGGTTATAAGTCATGCCTTTTGGGTTAACTAATGCACCTAGTACTTTCGAGACTAATGAACGAAGTTTTACGTGCTTTCATTGGACGATTTGTGGTAGTCTATTTTGATGATATACTGATTTATAGCAAATCTTTGGAAGAACATTTGGAACATTTACGTGTTGTTTTTATTGCTCTACGTGATGCACGTTTGTTTGGTAACCTTGGGAAGTGCACCTTTTGCACCGACCGAGTATCTTTTCTTGGCTATGTTGTTACTCCATAGGGAATTGAAGTTGATAAAGCCAAGATTGAAGCTATTGAGAGTTGGCCGCAGCACAAAACGGTCACACAAGTGAGGAGTTTCCTTGGCCTCGCTGTTTTCTATAGGCGTTTTGTGAGAGATTTCAGCACCATTGCTGCACCTCTCAACGAGCTTACAAAGAAGGATGTGCCTTTTGTTTGGGGTACCGCACAGGAAGAAGCCTTCACGGTATTGAAAGATAAGTTGACACATGCTCCTTTACTCCAACTTCCTGATTTTAATAGGACTTTTGAGCTTGAATGTGATGCTGGTGGAATTGGATTAGGAGGTGTGTTATTACAAGATGGCAAACATGTTGCATACTTTTCTGAAAAATTGAGTGGGCCTAGTCTGAACTATTCTACTTATGATAAATAATTATATGCTCTTGTTCGGACCTTAGAAACATGGCAACATTATTTATGGCCCAAGGAATTATATGCTCTTGTTCGGACATCAATACCATTGTTACACCCACAGCCCCTGCTACTATACATACTGGACCAATTACTAGAGCTCGCGCACGCCAATTAAATTAGTAGGTACTTTCGTTTCTTGGTAATGATTCTAATGTTCATGAGAATATGATGCTGCCTAAATTGGATACATTTGTTTTACTTACAAATGAAGGGCCTAGCTTGGAGAAGGATGAACATTGGAGCAAGAATAAGCATGGAGTTGATGGCATGCGCAAGGGAAACAAGAACGGAGTTCCGGTGATGATTTCAGGACTTTGAAGCCACCATAATGAGTGCATGAAGCCTTGGATGAAATATACAAGATGCCACTTCATAAATTTCGCCCAGAGGCTATTCTAGGTGCTGCGTCACCTTATTATTGGGCCAGGCCCATGTAATTTCGAAATACTTGAATATAGGTTGCTTTTAGAGTCCGTATGTGTGGGGAAACAAGAGTTAGGGTTGGTTTCGGACCCCTCCTCCAAGGGCCACGAAATCCCCCCCTCTTCCTCCATATATACAGCCCTTAGGGCATCGTTTAGACTTCGGGTTTTGTTTAGATTAAAAGTTCGCCATAGCTGCAACTTCGCGTACTTCGTTTGTGTTCAACGACCAGACCAAGACGTCACAGAACCCCACCTTGATCAATAAAGCTTTCCTCTTATATTCGCAATATCCAGATTGCAATCTTAGTTTCTTGCTTGTTCTTTGTTTGCCTGCAGGAAACAGACCTTCATGGTCAGGTTGATCGTGCTCCGGCGTGGTCAATAACCTCTCGGAGTTGGTTTAGCAATTGCTAAGGCGCAACGTCCTCGCACGTTCGTAGTCGGATCGTCAAAGTCGACTTCCTCCAAAACGATAACCACCATCTCATCGAAAGACGGGACACCTTTGCCTCTATCACGTTGTGTTGCTTGGTTCTCCTACTGGTTCGATAACCTTGGTTTTATATCTGAGGGGAATACCTACCGCCGCTGTGCTGCATCATCCCTTCCTCTTTGGGGAAATACCGATGTAGCTTCAAGCGACATCAGTGTCCTACCTTCGATGGGACGGACTACCCCTACTGGAAGAATAAGATGCGCATGCATCTTGAGGCAATTGACAACGATCTCTGGTACGTTGTGGAAAATGGCGTTCCCTCCATCACTCCTTCTGTGAACGCTGCTGATGTGAAGAGATTCAAGCAACTCGACTCTCAAGCGAAGAATATCATATGTGGCAATCTGAGCAAAGGATAGTATGGCAGAGTGAGTGCTTTGGACACAGCAAAACTTATCTGGGATAGGCTGTCCAAAGTTAACGAAGGAGTCTCAACTCAACGTGACTCTCGAGTTGACGTTCTTCGCAATCTCTTCAACTGCTTGAATCGACAATGAAAATATTTAACAAACCTTCGATCGCCTCACTGACATCTCAAATGAGCTTCAAGCACTTGGTGCCACTGACATCACCGACCATGAGGTGGTGAAGAAGCTGAGATCACTTGATTCCTCATTCGACAAACTTGCACTAATGATTTAAGAACGTGGAGACTACAAGTCATTAGATCCTGCTCATATCCTCGAGAGGCTAGATACTCATGAGTTCCAACAAGCTGAGAAGAGATCTACGGGCCAAGATATGGAAGATCATGCGCTCTGAAGGCCAAGGTAGTTTCCTCATCTGAACGAGAAGATTCTGATAGCAGTCTTGGTGATCCTGAAGAACCAAGCCAGGAGCTAGCAATGCTTGTGGGAAAATTCCAGAAGTTCTCAAGACGTGGTCGCTTTGGAAAATCTTCTAGAGGTGATGACATGAGATCAGATTCCTCATCCCGCGATTACAAGAAGAGGACTTGCCGCAAATGCAAGAAACCTGGTCACTATATAACTGATTGTCCTCAGTGGGCAAAGGAATCAAAGAAGAAGAAGAAGTACAAGGATGATAGTTCAGATGACTCGGAGAAGAAGAAGAAATCTTCAGAGTCCTCATCATCAAAATCTTCATAGTCTTCATATTACAAGAAGAGTAGTTCCAAAAAGGCTCGGGCATTCATTGGCAAGGAAATGAATTCTGAACCTGAATCTGAGGAAAATGAGGAAGAGGAGGTATCTAAGGAGTCATACTCTGGTGTGGCGAGTCTAGCTCTCGCTACTGCTTTCGTCAGCAAGTCCATCTTCAACTATGAAGAAAATGTCGACTCCAACACTGCTGACGATGGCGACGATTACTACGCTCCCACCTATTGCTTCATGGCAAAAAGTGCCAAGGTACTCAAATATCCCTCCTCTGAATCAAGTGAGGATGAATCTGATGAAAATCTCAAACTTAGCTATTCCAAACTTGCTAAGATTGCCGCTAAATAACAAAAGGTTTTTGAAAAGGTTCAAAATCTACTAGACAAAAGCGATGACCTGTTGGGCGAGGAATTGGATCGAACTCAAACTCTGACTGATAATCTTCAGCGACTACAGTCTAAGTTTGATAACCTTCAAAGTCATCATAACACTCTCTTAGCCGATCATTAGAAACTTTCTTATGAATTTCTTTAAAGAAAGCAAGATCTTGAGAAGCTAAGGGTGAGTCATGAAGATCTTCAGAAGGAAAACGATTCATTTCTTGCTCAACAGACCAGTTTCGCTCAGGAAGAATTCATACCACCATGTCTGAAATGCATTGAACGTGAATCTGCTAATTTTTCACCTGAAAGTTCAAATGCTTTTGTTGCTGCAAATTCTTCAACTGTCTTTGTGGTCACAAATTCCTCATCTGAGAATAACACAAGTATCACTAACGATAATGCAGGGTTGAAGGAATTGTATGTGACAGGCATGTACAAAAGCCTCAAAGGGCATCAAGCTCTTTGTGATGTGCTTAAAAAGCAGATCCTCAACAAAAACCCTAGGAAAGAGGATATTGCCTTTGAGAGGAAACTCAATGCTGATGGGACGTACGGGAAACCTGAGCAGTATCCCAAAACCTCATGGGTGGCTGCAAAAGGACCTCCCGTAGATCCATCCACTTTGTCTGGCTTTACATGTGAATCTTCATATTCATCTGATGAGTCATTTGACTCCAACTATAAACTGTTCAAAAATCGGAATGGTGAAGTATTTGCTAGATATGTTGGTACTAACTGCAGAACGATCCCCTATGAAGAAAATCTGGGTTCCCAAAAGATGCCTTGAAAGTCTTCAGCTGAACGTCCTCATGACACTACCTGTGAAGAATAGGAACCCCAGATCAAATTCTTCATATGGATCAAATTCATCATATGGATCAAATTCCTCATATGGATCCAAATCCTCATATGGATCAAGTTCCTCACGTGGATCCAGATCCTCATATGAACATCATTGTGCTAACGCTTCTGTTTCGCAGGGAAAATCTAAGAGCTATGAATATGTGCATTATTCTTCAAATAATTATGTTCATAAGTCCTCGAAGAATTTCTCTGCTTATTCATATGCATACTCTAACCCCTCTTCTGTGGAACGAAGTGCACTGGCTTCAATGCCACCATTCTCTTATGGAGCTTGCAGAATGATGAACTATTTGTCATCCCTCCAGATGTGGGTGGTGAAGAAAAAGAACTAATCTCTTATGCAGGGTTAGGTCTCCAGACGAATTTGAACGTTTGAAGAATTTGCTGGAGACCTGAATTTGCTTGAAAGGATGCAACCTAATCATGAAGAAATGAATATTCATTTCTCACGTCCTTATACTGCTATATCTCTTGTACTGCTTGTGTGACGCCCGGATAGTTAAGCTACAGCAATGATACGTCTCCAACGTATCTATAATTTATAAAGTATTCATATATTATATTATCTATCTTGAATGTTTGATATGCATTTATATGTTATTTTATATGAATTTTACGATTAACCTATCCTATATACCTAAGAGATTCATCCCCACTATCATATTTATCTCTACAAGCTATCCACGTCACCAACCCGGCCATATCAACAAATTTTAACGTGGAATCGATTGAAGACGAGCAATCCCTTCGTTTATCATGGGTTCCGTTACCAGTGTAGGTATAAAATCGATGGAAGACGAGATGTCCCTCCCTTCCCAGCCGCATCACGCGGACCCTCTCTCTCAATTGGCAATAAAAAGCTACCGCTTCCGATCCCTCAAGCCTCAACAGATTGACCCCTCTCTCTCCCAAACGAAAAGGAACGCCAATTTTCTCCCCGGTGGCTGAGGGCCAATCTGGGCGCTCATCCGGCACGGCGGCTCGTCCGACTCAGCTCCGCAACTCCCCGGGATTCTCTCGGGATATGCCCCCTGGCCTGTGTGGTACTCTGGATCGTCGAGCCTCGAGACGGCGGCTGCAGTGCCCTGTTACTGCGTACTAGTAAAACGCCCGTGCGTTGCCACGGGCTTTTGGAAAAATTTAAGATGCTACTCACGGAGCTAAAATAACCAAGAATAATGCCGTCTCAAGTGACTCACATCTTTTTCTTGACAATCAGCTAACACACATCATACTATCATACTATCGAAGCCTTCCCCACCTTCGACTATCAGTTGGCCATTCACAAGAGGGCGGCGGGCGCGGGTGCTAGACTTGGTCATGTACGGTGTTGCGGCAGCCGAAGATCGAGTTGGACATGGGGGTGTAAGGAGGGAAACAAGCACGCAAGGAGCAGCGGCATTGCGACGGGCAGTCGTGCCACGACCTTTACCTTTTCCCGGGCAACAGCCAGAGGCCACCATGCTCCTCGGCTCTCCCTCCTCTCTTCCATGCCTGGCAACAAGATGGGTGAGATAGAGAGGAGGCAACCAAGATGTTTTTCTATATGGCGACCAAGATGCTTTTGTTTACTCGTGCCACGGATTCCTTACAACCCCACCCTCGAGCGAAAAATTATCTCTTCTTTCCAAATTTATCTTCTTTTGCTGCTTGGTTTTTCATTATTCTCGTCAAACAAGAATTGCCTTGCTATATAACCTTGTCAAACTAATATCATACACTTTTATGGATCCACTAATATGAGTTCATCATTATTTCATTACTAAAAAGGATGGAACTCTAAAATGTTAAACATCATGCTACACCAAATAATGTGAATTGATTGTATAATCAAACAATTTAATTCAAAATTATAAGATCTTAGGCATTTAATTACAAAACCAATGTGTTTGTGTTGAATGTTATGTTTGATCACTTTTGCAACCAAGTTCTTCTTGATATATGTACACCAATTTTAAAGCAAATGTAGAGTAGCAGAAACAACCATTTCTCCCCTTTTCCTTCTTCTAGAAATCCAGTAATAGACTAATGATATAGACTGCTCTGTTTCCTTTAGATGTAGGGTCCTCCTTAATTATGATGTAGGGTCTCGTCGGGCCATCGAAGCCCCTCTGTCGTCACTCCCTCCCCCATAACTACATCCTCCTCCTTGAGTCACCGCGCCAACCCCATCCCGCGTCAGTCTGAGCGCCCGACAGTTCCCGAGCGTTACTCACCCGGCCTCATGATGCGCGACTCCGTCACCAGCATATCACCAGCATGCCCTTGCACCACCTCATGCATGCCTCCTTCACCGACCAACAGCAGCCACGGACGAGGTCAACAGGCACAAGCCCTTGACCACCGTTGCGTGCGCTGCTTTCCCTGCAACAGTGTATCAATCTTCAAAATGGTGTATCAATTAGCTCTGGTGTTCTACTTATGGCTGAAAAAAATTGTCTTTGATTTTTTATTTTGACCCGATTGAAATTAAGTGGTTGCAATGAAAAAGGAAATTGAATTAGATTACTTCACTATCATACTACTAATCTATTCTAAGTAGATTCAAAGATAATATAATAGAAAGACTCTAAAGTATCAAATTCTTCAAAAACACACATATGAGAAACTTAGATAACTGTGAGCTCCAAATGCCTGAACAACGAATCAAAATTATAGAATATGCACAAGCATGAGCACAAAAACACAATTCATGGAGCCCAGGAAAGGTTTCATGGAGCAAAAATATTCTATTCTACATAATGATCTTTGCTCCTTGGGACTCATTTATACGGGTTTTTGCTTTGCTCTGACCTAGCATGCTAACCAGTCCCCCATATTTTTGTTTTAGCTCTTTATCTAGTTGTCCCCCCCCCCCAGTTATTGTTCAACAAAAATGGCTTTATTATTTCTTCTCCAAAAAAAATCGTTGACAACAACAACCAACAGTCATGGATACATTTCCACTTCAAACATGTCGTTACTTGCCCGAGGTTGATGTAGAGGTCCTTGACGTCGCTCTTGAGCTCCTGGTTGCCATTCTCGAGGTCAAAGAACACCTACAGAGATATTAACCACCACAACCATTTCAAATCTTGACAAACCAAAACGAAAGAGCAATCCTATATATAGGGAAAAAACACATGAATGGCACAAAACCGGCGACGATCCTTGTTATAGAAACTAATATGCGCTCTATTTGGATCATATTTTGTTGAACAAATTGTTGCTTCAGTTCAGTACCAGTGCCACATCGATCTGTTTCACCTGATCAGTACTACAGGGTCTATCTTTGTGCAAAAAACTATAACGATGCTACGAACTTGTCGCTCTGCACCGGCTCAAAGGGCAACACGTTCCTGTCGAGGTCTGGTCCCCGGCCAGCCATTGCATGTGGAGCTGTCCCAGCCGACGCCGTCCAGGTGGAGCGTTGGTGACTCCCAGCCGAGGCCGGCCGCTTGATTTAGATGAGTTGATCCAGGTCCAACGCCGCTCCGACCTCCTCTTTGATGGGCTCCATGCCCTTATTGATGTGCCCATGCCAGTCTTAGGAGGCTGGGAGCTCAGCTATTGCCTGAATTACATGCCTGCTCACAAATTTAAAAACAGCTTGGCTAAAATCTCATATCACTTTCAGAATAAAACTTGATGAAACAGAGTTATGATAACAAAACCATGCAATGAACCAGGATTTTTGATAAATAAAATCAAAAGTACATGTTTTACTCCAACAAGCTATACTGCAATATTTCCGGTGACTCGGTTCTATCAGCACACTGATGACATAATAGATGCATTGTTCTAAGAAATAGGTACTCAGAACTGGAAATATTACCTATTTGGTAAGTGCAAGCTTCTGCCTATGGAAGTATGGATGCTTTCTATCCATCACCACAAATGAACAGAGAAACAGGGAGCAGAAGAACCCAAAATCGAGACGCTAAATGAGAGGGATAGGGCTCACAGAAAGGGTCTTCTCATTGCAGCAGCATCGACATTTGCTCAAGCCAAATCTCTCCGGAGTTGCCCACGCCTTACTCTTCGACCGACCAGACCTCCTCCAATGGTTGCCGTCAGCTCTCGCCTCCTCATGCACCCCCTTGTATTTTGTGCTTCAGCACTGAACACGAACAGAAGATTCAGCTAGTGATACTATAGATCTAACAATTGGGGAATCATATAAGTGAACTTACATCCATGCTTGACAGATCAAACCATTTCGTACCTCCTGGCAACAGTACCGAGCATCCCAAGAACCTTGCATATCATGTATGGAAGAAGAGTGAAACAGACAAAGATTTCATGACTGTGTAGCATTGGCAAGTCCCTTTTCCATGACTTCATCAACAACCGCTTCATATGTGTGCAATCCTTTGAAGTAAAGTGTACTTCCATCCTACATCGTCACCAAGAAAACATCACTTCAAGCAACAGAACGTCAACGCACCCGGATTCAGAATACACATACACTTTGTTCTAGCTGTAGAAATCTAATAGCACACTGATCAAAATTAGTGCAAGGACATATCAAACAGGTAAAAAAGATATGAAAGACTAACTTTATCCAAACAAACAGGAAGAGGAGCAATATAAAATGATGGGCCAGATCAAAGGGAGTTGGCTGTGGGAGAGAAGTGTCGATGATTACCACGATTCAGTTGCTAATCACCATCGAGGATCCCAACATCGACAAACCATATCGATTCAGGAAGAGCTGGAACAATTCGTGATAGTGCTGCATCAGCCTCCCCGCTGGATGTTTTTAGTGGGAAAATACAGTATAATATGTATATCTAGTCCAGCCTAATTCTCTAGTTAATGACCTCCTTTGTTTTGTTTTATCAGATTCTATTTTAATTTAGACAATTTTATTTTACATTCAGACTGTAGTTAATTGCCTCCTTTCTCCCTCTGTCCACACCATAGACAAGGATGCACTACCAGCTTTAGCGGCCAAAATCTGGATCTATTGAGTCAGCTTCATCACCCAGATTTTCTGAAAAAGAGCACGAAATCATAATACCATTATACAGCAGTTGAAAAAATTGTACTGGGCATGGGTCGTCTATTAGCTTGGCTAAGTATGGTGCCGTCCATTAGGCTAGCTTGATTAAGAAACTTTATACATACTACTATATATTAGTAGATGAGTTACATCTCGTAAGAAAACTAAGTTACAGGAATTGAAATCCACCACCGTAACTGTACATGTATATGATAGATGAGGCTTAGACATAAAACAACATTAATTTTATGTCAACAGGGAGGTTCACAGGTCATCTGGATTTCTTTCATTTTTGTGAATTGGCATGTCAAGTGGTCGGACCGTTCCCCGGACCCTGCGCAAGCGGGAGCGATGTGCACCGGGCTGCCCTTTGTGAATTGGCATGTCAAGCAGGAGTGACGTGACAAACTAATAAACATGTTCAGTGACGTATCACAAATGCAAGGTAAGAAAACAAAAAATATTACTAACCAAGTTTACTAACTATCATTTGAGTTTGCCTGCACTGGAGGAAATGTTGCAGTATGATTCCTTGAGTTAGAAGCAGATAAAGATAATTGATTATCCACTACAAAATCTCTAACCACTGCACACATGCAATGATGGTTCGTAGGAATACACAATTTTATGACCTGTAACATTACTACAAGGTTCGTTGGTCAATGTCCTTCCAGAATATGAACTTGAATTGTGTGGGTGCATATTATGACCTGTAAAAGAATGACACGGATCATCCACCATATAGATATCCATACATCTACCTGGATCCATTTATGACTGACTACGAAAGTAAATGTCACATAAAGGACAAGGAGCAGTACACAAAAACCTTTCAACAAGTATATGTATTTAACATAGGTGTATATTAAGTTATTAACTGCAGAGCAACTTGATAGCTAAGCAGCTATGCAAACTTGCTAACTTAAGTTTCTGTTAGCAAATGTTCGTACAGTTTCAGAAAACCTTGGGAGTAGTTGATAGGAGTTCATCTTGCTAATTACAAATATTCCAGACTACACTGCGAAAGGTGAAACTTGAATTACTAATACACTGGCAATCCTTTCAGTAATAAGATATGAACGAATAATCAGAAAACTAATATTTCCTTATTTCCTTGTATCAAGACAGCAGACTCATGACTTACCATGGTACAGAACATGAAACTTGTCAGCGTTAATTTTAAGTTAATAGGCAAAGCTCACAAGTCATCAAGATTTTATTTCTTTTGTATGTTCACCTTATAAGTATGTTCGCCTTATAAGTATCAAGAAACTTGTTTGCTAACCTGAATATAATTCTCAACTGATGGCTAAAATGGCAGGCAGAGAAAGAGCATATCTGAACAAAATACCTGGTAGAGCACCCTACAACAAACCTCCAAAATGATTAGCGGCATTCGATCATTTCATAGTGCCTACAGAAATAAAATCGAAATAGTAATCAGGACAAAATCTTTTTTGCAGAAGTGCACTCTAAATTCAGATATAACGTTTTCAAAAATCCAGTGATGCTAAAGAGGACATATCTTGCACATATTTGAAGAAGCCACCATCATCCCGTATTGGTCATGGCAGTGAGAAACAATCAGAAGTCCTAAAACAGAGTAGGATCTATTAGGGAAAATTTGAAAAGGTGTGTTAGTATGTGACCATAAAATAAGGTTGTAGACAGACCAGGAATACTCGTTTAGATCATCATAATTACACCATGTTGAATATGGTGTTTTTCCATGCTGGATTTTTTCTGACTCCTACCAAATATAAGAGAACCATCTCCATTACCAAGAAGCTTCTTGCTTTCTTTCAAGAGTATGTGTTCGACCCAAAGGAATTTTTTTCGCATCATTATCGGAATCCACTCCCCTAATCGCCTTTCTCTGTATCTATCTTTAACATATTTGCTAGCCCTGAAATCTGTAGGGAAATTAGGCGCAAACTATGACAGAGAAGTGTGAAACACAGTGACAACAGAATTAGCTCACCCCTTCATACTGCTGTAGAGTAGAGTATTTATATATGATATCTGGTTAGTGTAGTAAGCTGATCTTTAATTCCAAAGGCAAGTGCACCATCGGCATGTGGTTCTGCAAAAATCATCACTGAAGCAATCATATCAGAAATCCATGAACTGTCATCTATACAACAAGAACAAGGAAAAAAGGACCACAAATGGGTATCCAACTCGGCCAGCAGTGGCGACCTTATACATTGTTCAAATCAACCTGCATATATAATAAACAAGAATATAATTTATTATAAACAAAATTATTAGCAGCCAACAGACACTTAATCTTTTTAGAAACTGGAAAGTTTGATTTCATAACATAAGTGTGTTCTTTCATGAGGCACAATATCTGAAGCATTTCAATCTATACTTCAAATAACAATAGCCAACACCGTGACTAATAGTATATCAGGGAAGAACATTAGGTTCATTTTTCTATGAGGCAACAAAAATATATGATAAATATCTTCCTGCGTATTAGCAACAGGAGGGATATAAATAAGCATACAAGTTGTACTCCAGCTTAGATTGCACCATACACCTCCATTAGTCATAAAATTTAGGAAAGTGCAGCCTGTTTTGACGATGGAAAATACAAAATCTTTGTAGTCAATAAAATCAATATATAGAGTGAAAAACGAGGCAAACTCATTCTGTAACTTCTTAAGCTTCAGCTCCCCGGATTTGTACTAAATCCCACCTCAACAGCCCAAAATTACGACCGCGTTGAACTGTTCCATCTCAACAGCCCAAAAATACTAAATCCCATCAAAAACTACATGTTGAACTGTTCCAAAGCACCATTAATCAGAACATGTACAAAGAAACAAAGGAGTGATCAACAGCCAAAAATAGGCTAAATTACGAACCTGAGAATCAGGTCATGGGGTTCAAGGGGAAACTCCTTCGCGCCCTGCTGGCGGGAGTTGAGCACGACCGTGGACTCACCAGGGTCGTCAGCTGCAGAACCTGCTGCTGCTGCTTGACATCGCGCTCCTGTCCCTTGCAAAGTATTATTTTGAACACTGCGAAACGCCCGTCTGAATTTCCATGATGGCACGAAACTAAATGTAAGTAATATTGCTATAGGAAATACAGGAGTACTCGAAGAGTGCTCTGTTCATCTGATGGATTGTGCGTGTGCCAAGAGCCAGGCCAAGATGCACATTTAGTATGCATAGGAATAAAAAAAGAAACATTCTTTCAATTTCAATGGGATCCCTCGGGAAGTTCCTTTGTAGTAGAACATACATTTACTCGAAGATTTCCCTTTTACTTTTCGAACCAGGATGTAAAATCATTTTCAGCGTATTAGTTGTCTTTATCTTCTCCATCAGATCCAGCCACATATACATGAATGAACAAGTGCCGTAGTGAATTCTATAAATTACAAACTATTTGAAGGTTGAAGCGCATAAATCAAGTGATTGTTATGCGTGCAATTAGACACTGGAGCAGATGATGTACTACCCAAAGCCAAGCCTCACATCATTTGTAGAAACTGCAAGCCAAATCAAACAACAACAAAATTGAAGAGCACCATTTACCTCTGAATGGCAAGCATCCCCTCTTGAAAAAGCTGATCCAAGTTGTGGTAGCCCAAGAATCCACATGCACTGTGGTGAAGAGGAGGTAGGTTGGCAGCCCCATCGCCTTGTCCACGTGCACCGCAGATCCTATGACACCGTCAGCGACAACACGGATCACCGGTAGAACTCTGTTCGTCCTTCCGTGCCTCCCGACAAGCTCCGACGCGTGGTGTCGTGCTCGGAATGAGGGAGCTGGGCAAGCGGCCTATGCGTTGATACGGACGGCGGCAGCAGCGGCCCTGAGAAATTGCAAACATAACATATTACAAAATGGAAGGCAATATAGTAACACCCATATTAGCATCCTGACACATGGAACTGGGAAATTGAGGGACATGTACAGTAGCTACAATACCATACTTACCAGTCAGATTAGCATAACCCACCAGTCAGATTAGCATAACCCACATCTATCTAAATGACAAGAAATTTAGGCTAAAATACTTTAGGATAAACTGGAGACATTAAAAGATAGTTCTGCAAGGCTCACCTTAAATAGCAGTACTTACGAAGCAAGATAGCATGTCTTGAAGATTCATCTTGTATGCACCTAGTAGCAGATATTCCGAACATGTACCGAAAACATACAGAGAGAACTGTGAGTTGCATATTCCTATAGGTAAATGCAATGGCTTACAGTACAAAACATGTGTACTACCGTCAATGCTATCTCCAGAAGGTGTTGCATTGCCAATGTGTTAGTGATAACGCATAGCAATATTAATAAAGGCATACAACAAGAGGAAAACGAGGAGAAGGCCGGGGTACACTCCTCCATGGATCTGGCAGCAACGACTGTGGCTACCTCGCTGGCGTCGTCGGCGGTGGCCGGGAAGCTCCGCCGGTTGTGGCCACGGCCAGATCCGGGGAGCACGGTGACGGGAGGTCGGGGAGGGAGAAGAACGGCGGTGGTGGAGGTCCCCTTCCGTCGATCTAGCGACGTGCAGGATCCATCCGAGAGGAGGTCGATGGAGGTGAGGGCCGGCCGGCTTCGGCGATTGCGGACCTCGGCGGCGACCTGGAGGCGGCGGTGTGTCACAGTCGCAACCTGGAGGCGGCGGCTCCTCTCGGTCCTCAGCCGCAGCGGCTAGTCTCGGATCTCGGTGGCGGCTCCTCTCGGTCCTCAGGCGCGGCGGCTACTCTCGGACGTTGGCGGTGGCGCTGTGACCTGCAGTTGCGTCAGGAAGAGGACGGCGGCGGCGTTTACTCTCGAGGGGTCGAGAGGAGCCGCGTTTGGTGTCGGGTGGGTTTTTCGGGTGCGTGTGTGCGGGGTGGAGATGTGACGAAAAAAACCAATGAAAAAAAACCGGACGAAAATGATGGGACGAAAAATAAACCCGGAACGCGGACTACCAACTGAGACATTAGGAGTAGAGATACTCATCTCCCGTCTATGTCTTTGTTCAGTCCAAGGTAGTAGCTCCAACGTCGGGGAGTTTGGTTCTGGTTGGTTCCACCGGAATCGGATCAACCACTCATGGGATCTGACTTTGGAGCTGGCTTTGTTTTCAGCCTCACTGGTGCGACGCCGGGCAGGGACTCAGATCGGCCGACAACACGATCAACTCACGCGTCAGGAGTGTGCCGCTATCCTGCTGCCTAGGAGCGCCCAACCTCGGCTACCTCCACTACTCCCGTGTCCCAGCCATGTCATGTCCCGAATAACAACAGCTTACAGGAGATGACAATCACAGGAAATTGGCGATGAGTTACAGCGAGAGAAGGAGATGGTGAAAGTTCAGATTTATTTTAGGTTTTTTTCTTTGATGATGATGATAATACAGAGTCCGGTTGCCCCCTTTTTACAGTACTACACACTCACTTTCAGTGACCTAGAAGAGCACACAATGCAACGCTTGCACAACACAAGTCTATCCAATAGAGTCTCTAAGTGATGCTGTAGTTTCTAATCTTTAATTTATTTTTGTTCACTGTTCATGACACACAGGTGGTGCTTGGACAGGGGCATCAGCTTGACATGGATGTTCTTCCATTTTATGTTCTGTTGAATTTAGTAATCGATGGTTTTGTGCTCTATATTCTTATTTGAAACCGTTGGCTCAAGTTCGCTACATGTCTGATGGTGTGTGTTGCAAAATGCCTACTATCTGCTAAATTTATAAGGTGAGTATGTTTCTCTCTTTTGTACTATTTAGAATATTTGCCAATTAGCTAGCACTATCTTTACTCGGTCTACCCAAACATATTTCTGCAATATTCAAGATTTTTTTTTTGCAATGATTGGCCAAGTTAGTTCCCCCATCGGATTTCATCAACTAGATCAAGTAAAATTACACAAATTCATGACAACAACTCTTTTTTATGATGTTAACTCGAGTATAGCACATGTATTTTTTTCCCAAATATTTACTCATGGCGTTTTTTATATGACATCCATCTGATATTTCCGGCATCATTAAGATTGAATTGGAGGGGAAAACAAATTTGGCACACCAGCATTTTTTTGTCATTTGAGGTCTTTAGGCCATGTGTCTGTCATTCGAGTTTTGAAGGTTTCTGATTAACTTTAGGAAGAACATTTAGTGATTGGAGCGCTTGGCATGAGCGGTCCGCTATCTCAAAAAACAATCAAAATTTAGTGATTGCAAAGTTCTACTTATGCATGCATGGAACATCGACAAATGTAACAATACTCCTTTTATTGTTATTTAATGCAGAAAATCTGTAAATATTGTATCTAAATATGGTCTAGATTGTTACAACTTATGTGAACATCTAATCAAGTGGTTGAGATAATGTTATGAAAATGAAACCTTTCAGCCTAACCTCATGGTTGTACATGAAAAGTCAGTTGTCATCATCATGAAAAAATTAGGTGACTTGTATTTAACAAACATTTTTCTACTATACAAAAAATCCAATTTGTAATATGTATTTTTAGTTTTTTATATATTATTAATCCAAATATTTCATACAACCAAATCTTATTGAAATATATTGCAACATATTCCCGCCGCAACGCGCGGGGTATCATCTAGTTAACCTAGAGCCCAGTGCCAGTTTCTATTTTTTCCTTGTTTTTGAGTTTCGCAGAAAAGGAATATCAAACGGAGTCCAAATGATCTGAAAATTTACGGTGATTTTTTATGGACCAGAAGAAGCCCCCGAAGCAAAAGAGTTGGGCCAGAAAGGCCTCCACAAGGTCGGGGGGCGCGCCCTACCCCCCGGGAGGGTGCTCCAACCTTGTGGGCGCCTCGTGGACCCCCTTGACGTGAAACTAACGCCAAAAATTCCTATAAATACAGAAACCCCCGAAAAGAAACCTAGATCGGGAGTTCCGCCACCGTAAGCCTATGTAGCCACAAAAAAACCAATCTAGGCCCTCTCTGTCACCCTGCCGGAGGGGGCCAACATCAACGGAGGCCATGGAGGAAGAAGCCGGAGGGATCACCATCGCCATGGAGGCTAAGGACCAGAGGAAGAACCTTTCCCCATCTAAGGGGGAGACCATGGAGGAGGAAGCACAAAGGGGAGAATCGCTCCCCCTCTCTCTTGGTGGCACCGGAGTGCCATCGGGGGAACCATCGCCGCGGTGATCGTCTTCATCAACATCACCATCATCATTACCATCCTCATCTCTTTTACGCGGTCCACTCTCCTGCACCCGCTGTAATCCCCTACTTGAACATGGTGCTTTATGCCACATATTATGATTCAATGATGTGTTGCCATCCTGTAATGTTCTGAGTAGTTTTCCTTTGTCTTTTGGGTTGATTGACGATATAGATTGGTTTGAGTTGTATGTTTTATTTTGGTGCTGTCCTATGGTGCTTTCTGTGCCGCGCACACATAAAGGATTCCCGCTGTAGGGTGTTGCAATACGTTCATGATTCGCTTATAGTGGGTTGCTAGAGTGACAGAAGCTTAAACCCGAGTAAGGGGGTTGTTCCGTATGGGATAAAGGGGACTTGATGCTTCAATGCTATGGTTCGGTTTTACCTTAATGGTCTTTAGTAGTTGCGGATGCTTGCTAGAGTTCCAATCATAAGTGCATATGATCCAAGAAGAGAAAGTATGTTAGCTTATACCTCTCCCTCATATGAAATTACAATAATGATTACCGATCATGTTAACAATTGCCTAGGACAATTCTGCACACCGACCCATCATTATTCCACACTCGCTATTTATAATATATAGTAATATATTCTAACTTTATGACAACATCACCTACTTTTATATTTTAGTTCTCCGATATCATGCAAAGTTATCCTCTTCATACCCACAACGTAGTTTTATTTCTCGTTTCTAATTAGAAGCAAATGTTCGGTGTACGTAGAGTCGTATCAGGCAGATAGGACTTCAGAGAATATTGATCTTACCTTTAGCTCCTTGTGGGTTTGACACTCCATACTTATCACTTCCACCTTTGGAAAGTGCTACGATGATTCCTTGCACTTGAAGATTATCAAGCAACCCTCTACTAGTGATGCCACGTCACCACAATTACTGTTGATAAACTCGCGCAAACCCCGTTCAAATTCAAATTCAAAGTCAAGTCAAACGGTAAAAGTTTTCAAACATTCAAACTAAAATGTTCAAAGTGTGGCAAATAATCTCTAGTTATTTGTAATGTTGAAATCCATATTTTAAAAGGTATTTAAATGCCCTTAAATGAATAAAACAGGGGCTTAAACAATTATTAAATGTTTCTAAATACTAAAAAAATATAAAACTATTTAATTGATGTGCCAAATACTAAACAAATATAAAACAGGGGACTCACCCAAGCCGGCCCACCTAAACTCCCCTCCCCCGGTCGTCTTCTTCTGTTCACGACCGCGCCCGAACAGGGGCGCGTCCCCGTCGAACCACCTCGCCGGCGCCGTCCCGAGGGGATAAGGGCGACAGCTGCGCCCCCTCGATCCCCTCTCCTACTCGATCCCAGCTTCCCTCGCCCTCTCCTCCTCCCTCGCGCTCCAGATCCACCCGAGCCCAAGCGCCGCCATGGCTACGCCGCCGCCGTCCGCATAGCCACGGCCGCCTCCTCGCCTCTCCGACCTGTCCTCTCGCTCCACCTCCATCAGCTATGCCTCCCCGTCAAGCCGCGCTGCGCTGGACGCCCCCGAACACCGTCCCCGACGCCGTCTTCCTCCTCTGCACCGCCATCGCCATCGCTGGAATCCGCCATCCCCGAGCCTCCCCCGAGCCCGCTGTGCACCCCTACACGCGCAACATGAGGCCCTCATCCGATTCCCCCACTTCCCTCATCGAATCCATCGCCATATGCCTCCACCACCGCACGCCCGGTTCTCTATGGGGGCTCGTGCTCACCACCACTCCCGCTGTGCTCCCCTGCGCCCCTGCGTGCATCGGTCGCGCCCTCTGGACGCCACCGCCTGCACATGGCTGCGCGTCCCTGGCCCCGCCTCGGCGTGCCGTGGCACGCCCGTAGCCTCCCTTGCCAGCGCTCGCCCGCAGCCGCCGCTGCCCGCTGTTGCTTCGCGCTGCTGCGGCTCATGTGCTGCTACTAATCAAGCTGGTCGCCACTGTTTTTGCTGCTGCTCAGCCGCCGCTACTGCTGAAGCCCGCCATCGCCTACTGATGTTGTTGCATTTGCCCTGCTGCTTTGTTGTTCTGGGGGCGTCGGCCGGGGGAGCTGCGGCCACGGTGCACTCTCCTCGCCAGCCGCCGCGGGCGTCGGCCCGTCATGACGACGCTTGTGATAACATCTCCATAGCGTCGTCCGACCCGCGGACCCTCCGCGACCAGCGCCAGGTTCTTCGGGAACGAGCTCACGAAGACGCTCGGACCACCATCGAGCGCCGGCGTGAAACGCGCCACCAGTCGGACAAGCGGGCGGGACCCGCTATGGACCACCCAGCACCGGGGGGCTCCGGCGGCCTACCTCTATCTTTTCACCCGTCCAACCTCTATCTTGTTCAACCTTCGAGTATTACCCTCTGGTATCTCGAGAATAACACGGAACCACATAACTCATGAGTTCTTCATCAACTATTATTTCTCGCCGATTCCAATTTTTCCACGGGTTCTGAGTTACTAGACATCGAGAACGCCGATAACTGATTCGAGCCTACAGTTTCCTTTCCATTGTTTTGTTTAACCTTTCTTGTAACCTAACATATCTGAGCAGTGATAATTCCCTGCTTATGTAAACACCTCAGTGTACAAACTCTGTCAGTAAGACCTTGTTACTATTGTTGATGACATTCCGGTAGCCACCGATGGACGAGAACTTTGCATATTGGTCCGCCTCACCTTGCGAGCAGGAAAATGGTTCTCTTCTCCCTCGCCCTTGGTACCAACGTCGTTGCCCACATAACTGACAGGCTATCCTCTGACTTGCCTTGCTATCATGATCGTGCAAATGTTAGCGCCTTCCTGCTTTTAACCCACATGGTGGGCCCATTACCCACAGTTCCACAGGATCAAAACCTAACTCTCTTGTACACCCCTGTTCCAAAATTCTTCCTCGCACTTGGCTTCGTATGTAAATCACGAGCCACCTTCCTAGTGATCTATTATGGTATCAGACGCAATACTTATTCCCTTTGCTCTGAACCCCCTTTACCCTTTGTTTCAGGCAACGAACGATTGCCTACCCGCTTTAAGCTTCTTATTGCACCTCCTTACCTTGCTCCCGATGACTTTCTTGAATTTCAACTTGAGAGATGCCTCTATGCCACGTTCACTGAGATAGCCCCCTGGTACCTATCTTGTGTTGAGCTCCGTCCTTCCTGAGTCTTTCCCCCTCACTCCACCCCTTAAATCTCGAGATGAGATTTCTTGTAGTGGAGGAGAATTGTGACGCCCGGATAATTAAGCTACAACAACCCTCTACTAATGATGCCACATCACCACGATTACTGTTGATAAACTCGCGTTGATTCAAAGCCCGTTCAAATTCAAATTCAAAGTCAAGTCAAATGGCAAAAGTTTTCAAACATTCAAACTAAAATGATCAGAGTGTGGAAAATAATCTCTGGTTATTTTTAATGTTGGAATCCATATTTTTAAAAGGTATTTAAATGCCCTTAAATGAATAAAATAGGGGCTTAAAACAATTATTAAATGTTTTTAAATACTAAACAAATATAAAACTATTTAATTAATGTGCCAAATTATTTGAGGCGGTGGCATGCTTACTAATGCTAATTTAGGGACTAGTTGTATTTTTACAAAAACTAAAATAAAAGGAAACAGAGAAGATAAAAGAAAAGGAATTTGGAAAATAAGTGAAAAAAGGAAACCCACCCCATTGGGCCTCACCCAAGCCGGCCCACCTAAACCCCCCTCCCCTGGTCGTCTTCTTCTGTTCACGACCGCACCCGAACAGGGGCGCGTCCCCGTCGAACCACCTCACTGGCGCCGTCCCGAGGGGATAAGGGCGACGGCTGCGCCCCCTCGATCCCCTCTCCCACTCGGTCCACGCTCCCCTCGCCCTCTCCTCCTCCCTCTCGCCCTCGCGCTCCATATCCACCCGAGCCTGAGCGCTGCCATGGCTACGCCGCCGCCGTCCGCCTAGCCACGGCCGCCACCTCGCCTCTCCGACATGTCCTCTCGCTCCACCTCCGTCGGCTATGCCTCCCCGTCAAGCCGCGCGGCGCCGGACGCCCCCGAACGCCGTCCCCGACGCCGTCTTCCTCCTCTGCACCGCCGTCGCCATCGCCGGAATCGCCGTCGCCGAGCCTTCCCCGAGCCTCCCCCGAGCCCGCTGTGCACCCCTACAGGTGCAACGTGAGGCCCTCATCCGATTCCCCCTCTTCCCTCCTCGAATTCATCGCCATATGCTGTAGAAAGATTATGGGATGCAACTCAATTGTATTCCTCGGAGGTGGTCACAATATATACACGAGATGTCTTGCGTCACAAGGAAACTAATCCTATCATATCTCTAGGAGTCAACTATACAAGGCTAGAGATCGTAGGAATAGCAATACAAATATGTCACGTTCAACACCCCCCCACAGTCGAAGCGTCGGTGTCGGGGATGCAAAGACTGGAACGGAACTCCTGGAATGCAGCGGTTGGAAGCCCTTTGGTCATAATGTCATCAAACTGTTGGGTGGTCGGTACATGAAGAACTCGAAGCTGACCCAACTGAACCTTCTCGCGGACGAAGTGAACATCAAGTTCAATGTGCTTGGTGCGCTTGTGCTACACCGGATTGGCCGCGAGGTAGGTGGCTGAAACATTATCACAGAAAACCACCGTAGCTTTCGGGATTGAAACCCGAAGTTCACCAAGTAGTTGACGAAGCCAACATGTCTCGGCAACAATGTTGGCAACGACACGATACTCAGCCTCAGCAGTCAAGCGGGAGACAATGGGCTGCCGCTTAGAGGACCACGAGATGAGAGAGTCACCGAAGAAGACACAATATCCTGACGTGGAACGCTGAGTGTCAGGGCAGCCGGCCCAATCCACATCAGTGTAGGCAAACAGCTCGGCGGAGGCGGAGGCACGAAGACGAAGGCCGAAGGTCGGTGTGCCACGAATGTACCAGAGAATGCGCTTGACTAGAGACTACTGAACATCACGAGGCGAGTGCATGTGCAAGCAAACATGCTGCACGGCAAACTGAATGTCCGGTCTAGTGAGCGTGAGGTACTGAAGAGCACCAACAATACTTCGGTAGAGAGCAACATTAGTGGGCAGGCTGTCCAGCAGTGGCAGAGAGCTTCGGCTTGGCCTCGGCAGGAGTAGCAGCAGGTTTGCAGTCGGTCATGCCAGCACGATCCAAGAGATCAAGAGCATACTGTCCTTGATGAAGAAAAAATCTGGAGGCATCGCGTCGCACATTAATGCTGAGGAAGAAGTGTAGAGCACCCAAATCCTTCAGCCGGAACTTAGAACCAAGGCGCCCAATGATGTCGCGAAGTAAGTCCGCACGAGAGGCGGTGATGACAATATCATCAACATATAGAAGAAGCATGGCGACATGATCAGCTCGATGAAGCACAAATAGCGACGTGTCGGAGGTGGTGCTGCGAAACCCGAGAGTAGTGAGGAATGCTGCAATGCGTTGATACCACGCACGAGGCGTCTGTTTCAGGCCATAGAGAGACCGTGAGAGCAAGCAAACGTCATCAGGCCGAGTGGGATCAACAAAACCAGCTGGCTGCTGACAAAGAACACGCTCCTGAAGATGACCATAGAGGAAAGCGTTGTTGATGTCGAGCTGATGAACAGGCCAGTGTCGAGAGGCGGCGAGCTGAAGAACAACACGAATCGTGGTGGGTTTAACAACCGGAGAGAAGGTCTCCGAGAAGTCAACACCGGCACATTGTGCAAATCCACGTACGACCCATCGAGCTTTGTACCTGTCCAGGGAGCCATCCGGGAGAAGTTTATGCCGAAACACCCATTTGTCGGTAATGATGTTCGCGCCGGGAGGGCGAGGAACCCGCGTCCAGGTCCTGTTGGCGACAAGAGCATCATACTCTGCGTGCATGGCCGCGAGTCAATGCGGGTCGCTCAAAGCGGAGCGCACCGAGCACGGTACCGGAGAGATAGCCGTAACACTGAGGGTGCGGTAGCGAGGGTTCGGCTGTTGGATGCCGTCCTTAGCACGCGTCATCATAGAATGATGAGGTGGCGGAGGCGGGAGCCGAGGCCGTCGGCGCGGTGGAGCCACAGCCGCGGGGCAGAGGTCGACGATGGTGAAGCCGCGGAGGGTACCGCACGCACCGAGGCGGCCGCTGGTGAGGCTGCAGAGGGCAGTGGCGACAAGTCCGCAGACACCGAGGGAATGGGTGAGGCCGCAGATAGCGGTGGCGACGAGTCCGCAGACGGAGCCGCGGGTGGTGATGACGGGTCCGTAGGTGAGACCGCAGGCAGGGACGACGAACCGGCGGGCGAGGCCGCGTTCGGCGTAGAAGGCGCCCCGTGCGACATGTCGACGGGCAAGACCGCAGCCAACGGAGAGGACCCCGCAAGGGGTGACGCCACGGGGGAGGCGACGGCCAAAGGTGATGAAGAGGCCGTCGCGCCTGCATGAGCTGGAGTCGGGGCCAGCAGGGAAGAGGTCAGCTCCTGGACCGACGAAGACGAAGACGAGGCCGTCTGCCATAGTCGGCGAGGAGGGTCCGGCCGGGAAGGCCGGACGGGACACCGAGGAAGCAGGTGGCCGCGGCGTAGCTAGGGCAAGGGCGCCACGCGACCGACGGGGGCCGGTCTCTGGAGGTGTCGCCGCTGTCGAAGTGACCTGCTCAAAAGGAAAAACAGCCTCGTCAAAGTAAACGTGCCGCGAGACGAACACACGACGGGAGACGGAGTCGTAGCAGTGAAAGCCTTTGGTGTTGGGTTGATAACCAAGGAACACACAGGCAAGAGACCGAGGAGCCAGTTTGTGTGGAGCAGTGGTGGTTATGTTGGGGTAGCATAGGCAACCAAAGACGTGAAGATCGTCATAGGATGGAGGAGACCCGAACAAGAGATGATGAGGAGTGTAGTGTCAGCGTGGTTTGCAAGGCCGGATGTTAAGAAGAAGCATGGCAGTAGCGAGAGCATCGGGCCAGAACCTAGCGGGCATGTGTGCATGGAAAAGCAATGCACGAACACTCTCATTAAGGGTGCGAAGTACACGCTCTGCTCGACCGTTTTGTTGGGATGTATATGGACATGTAAGGCGAAAGATGGTGCCATGAGTGGAGAGAAGGTGGCGAATGGCGAGATTACCAAATTCTTTTCCGTTGTCCGTTTGAAGATGAGCAATGGTGTGATGAAAGTGGGTGTGGACGTAGGCGTAAAATGAGTGGAGGGCGGAGGCGACGTTGGATTTACGGCGTAACGAAAAAGTCCAAGTGAAGTGAGAAAAATCATCTAAAATCATAAGATAATATGATAAGCCCGAATTACTCGGCACTAGAGATGTCCAAACATCGCAATGAATAACATCAAAGGGAAAAGTGGCTACTGATGTAGATGAGGGAAACGGTAATCGAACATGTTTTCCGACACGGCAAGCATGACAAGTGTGCGCCGCTGATTTATTACATGAAAAAGAAAAAGTGCTCAAAATTTTGTGAAGAGCGTCCGCGCCGGGATGACCAAGTCGAGCGTGCCAAAGCGAGACATCGGCATGGAGAGCAACCGGACCGCCATTCGTCATAGGACCGCATGGGTAGAGATCATCGGGGGAATCACATCGGTGCAGAACCCTCCGGGAGCGAGCATCCTTGACAGAGAAACCAAGAGCGTCAAACTCAACAATGACAGGATTTTCACGAGTTAGAGTACGAACAGAGCATAGGTTTTTGATTAAGGATGGTGAGACGAGCACATTATAAAGAGTTAAAGATGAAGAGGGAAACGGAAGGGAGGACGAACCGTGATGGGTGATGGGAAGAGAGGACCCATCACCGACCATGATACGAGAATTGAAGGGATAGGGCGAGGCACGGGAGAGGATACCGGGGTTAGAAGCCATGTGAGCGGCGGCGGCGGTGTCCATGTACCAATCGCCACCTCCACCATAGTTGCTCGGTGAAGGAGTGGCATGAAGAGCGGAGAGGAGGGCGGGATCCCAAGCACCGCTGTGTGTCCCGCCGTATGCGCCGTAGGCCGGAGGACCACCGTAGGGCGCGACACCACCATAGGCCGCGTGGCCACCATAGGTTGCAGCACCACCATATGCCACGGGACCGGGGGTGGGAGCTGTCAGGAGCGCCTGGTGAGAGGCCGGGCACGCGCCGAGGATGCCTGGAGCAGGAGGGCGGGGGATGGGCATAGAATAAGCATGCACCACCCCCGTCTAGGGGTTGTACCCCGACAGCCAGGGCGGGGTAGGAGTCATGGCGGGCGCGGGAGGGCGTGGCGCCTGGTTGGAGTTGCGGCCCCGACCCCCGCGACCCTTCTGCTTGCGGCCACCTGTGGGGGCGGGCGCGAGAGGCGGGGTCGGAGCAGGGGCACGCGGTGCAGGCGGGGCGGAAGGCGCGCCGTGGCCTGCGGCGAGGCCGACGTGGAGAGCGGTGTGCGTCACCTGCCGAGCGGAGTGGCTAAGGCGCTTCTCCTCCATGCGAAGATATGTGACCGCCTTGGCGTACGTCGGCATGACGAGGGAGAGGTTGGCGGCGGACTGGCCGAGGTCGGGGTGGAGGCCCGAAGGAGGTTGGTGAGGAGGGCGGAGTCGTCGATGGCCATGCCGACGTCACGCAGCTCGTCGGCAAGAACCTTCAGCCGCGTGCAGTAGTCGTCGATCGAGAGATCGTTCTGCTGCATAGTGAAGAACTCCCCTTGGAGGAAGACACGGCGTTGGAGTTGATTGTCGAGGAAGAGATCGCATAGCCGTGTCCACATGGCGTACGCCGACGGGTCATGGGTGTTCACCATGTTGAAGAGACTTGCAGAGATGGTGAGGAAGAGCCACTTGACGATGCAGGCATCCACGGCAAGCCACTCATCGTCGTCCTTCATGTCGCGGATGTCAACACTCCCGTCAACGTGCTCGATGAGACGGTAGGAGCGGAACAGCAGCGCGAAGTAGGTGCGCCACGCGTTGTAGGATGGAGAGTCGAGGTCAAGGATGACGGGTACGTGGTCCTTGATGTGGAGCTTGTTGAGGCAGTCGGAGGTGAACATGGCGCCGACAAAGGAACCAGCATCGGAGGGGTCAGCCTTGGAGCGGGACATGGTGGCAGAGAGGAGGAGGGGATGGCGACGGGTGGCTAGGGTTGAGGTGGTAGTAGAGGGGCGGGGCGGCGGCGGCGGCGGTAGGGTTTGGGGAGGAGGCGGCGGCGGCTACAGGAGGCAGGAGTAGCGGCGGCGGCTTAGGGCTTTGTGGGAGGAGGAGGCAGCGGCGGCTACGGAGGAGGTAGCGGTGGCGGCGCTAGGGTTTGGACGAGGTGGCAGCGGTGGCTACGGGAAGGAGCAGTGGCTGCGGGGGAGCGGAAGCGAGGAAGATCGCGGGAGAACTGATACCATGTAGAAAGATTAGGACGCCGATAACTGCCACACGTGTGGGCGTTAAGGGATCTGCCCACACGTTCTGTGTGGGGCCTAAGAGGACCAGCCCACACACCTGTGTGTTGGCAAAACAACTAGCGCCCACACGCCTCTTTTTTTCTCTCCCGGTCCCTCTTACACGCGTGCGTGTGGGCGAAATAGATAACGCCCACACGCCCGGTATGTTAGGCCTTGTACCTCGTGGTCCCGCACGCCCCACGTGACACTTTACCGCGCGCCCGCAGTTGCCATGGGCCGGACCCACGTCCATGTTCGTTTAAGTGCAGTTGCCATGTCGCTGAACTACGGTTGCCATGTCGGACAACTACAGTTGCCATGTTTTCTCAACTGCAGTTGCCATCTCAGGTCAAAGTTCCAGATTGCCATTTTTTGGACAACTACAGCTGTTGCCATGTGTGGTCTGGTCTACTGGAGTTGCCATGATTTCAAAACTTTAGGAGTTGCCCCCTACTAACACTAGGCAGTTGCCATGTAGCACTACAAAAAAAGGCATGTCAAAAAAACATGTTCTGGTAAAAGAGAGAGTTGCCATGTGCTCACAAGCACGCTAGGGCAGTTGCCATGTAAAAAGAAAGAGTTGCCATCTGCTTATGTGCACGCTAGGGCAGTTTGCCATGTATCATGCAAAACATATGGCAACTGACATGTTCGGGTAAAAAAAAGAGAGAGTTGCCATCTGCTTGCAATCACACTAGGGCAGTTGCCATGTACACTGCAAAACTCATGGCAACTGGCAGCTTGGGTGTGGGAGAGGAGGCGGGCGTGTGGGCGAGATGGCAAACGCCCACACACCAGCCCTTGTGCGTGACTGAAAACTGGTGTGTGGGCGAACTGCTAAACGCCCACACACCGGCCTCTCCGTGTGGTAAAACGGATGTGTGGGCGACCTCTCTCACACACCACACACGCGAGTTGTCCTACGTGGCATACAAAATCAGCTAATTTGTGCCAAGATTCGTGCAGAAGTTACTGGACGATGATGGAGGCGTGTGAGTGAGTTGGCTAACCCCCACACGTGTGGGCGTTACACTTTTTGAAAGATTATGGGATGCAACTCAATTGTATTCCTTGAAGATGGTCACAATATACATGAGATGTCTTACGTGACAAGGAAACTAATCTATCGTATCTTTAAGAGTCAACTATACAAGGCCAGAGATCGTAGGAACAACAATACAAATATGTCACTTTCAACATATCCTCCACCACCGCGCGCCCAGATTTCCGTGGGGGCTCGTGCTCACCACCACTCCTGTTGTGCTCCCCTGCGCCCTTGCGTGCATCGGCGGCGCCCTCTGGACGCCACCGCCTGCACATGGCTGCGCGTCCCTGGCCCCGCCTCCGTGTGCCGCGGCGCGCCCGTAGCCTCCCTTGCCCGCGCTCGCCCGCAGCCGCTGCTGCCCGCTGTTGCTTCGCGCTGCTGCCTTGCTGCTGCGGCTCATGCGCTGCTACTGCTCAAGCTGGCCACCGCTGCTTTTGCTGCTGCTCAGGCGCCGCTACTGCTGAAGCCCGCCATCACCTACTGATGTTGTTGCGTTGCCGCTGCTGCTTTGCTGTTCTGCTGCCGCTGCTTGTGACTGTTGCCGCACTGCTGCCGCGACTGGCCGAACTCACCGTTGTTGCCGCGACTAGCCGAACATGTCGCTGCTCGTCGACCCACGGCCTTCTGTGCACGCTCGTCGGGATGCGCTTCGGCCATGGCCGGCCATGCATGCGAGCATGCGAGCACACGAGCATCCAATGCTCACGCACATGCGATGCGTGCTCGTGTGCGTGCCTGAGCCAGCCAACGCTTTTGGATTAGTGCTAGATTTGTTTAGTGTTTGGGTAGGATTAGATTAGGTCTTTTAATTAATTAGTTAGCTAGCTATGCAACTGACACGTGGGGCCCTCCATTTTAACTAAATGTTAAATAAAAATTAAAAGGTGTCGTGTGGATGGCAGGCGGGGCCCACATGCATTGTTCACTGGTTGACTGGTCAAAAATTGGCTTGGTCAACCAAGCCCAGGGGCCCCACATGTCATTGACTGTGGCTGGCTGCCTCTGAGTATACAAATAATTGCACTGTTTAAAATTTGAATTAATATAATTCTAGTAATGTCAGAAATTGTTTTAAACTTAGTAAAACCATATAAAATAATCCGTAACTCGGATGAAAATACTTTGTACATGAAAGTTGCTCAGAAAAGTGAGATAAATACGAATAAGCAGTTCGTTCGTATGTCACATGTCCCTAGCATAGCGAACATGCAACCGCCCCCTCCTATTCGTTTGTCCGAAAATGCCAAACTTCAGGAAAGCATTCCCGGATGTTTTCTCCCTCTACCCGTATCGTGTAGCCCTACGTTAAAACACCCCTAGCTCTGACTGTTGTCTTGTTATGCTTCTGTTTGCTCTGTATTTACTGTTTCTCCCCCTCTTCTCTCCGGTAGACCCTGGGACCGCTGTTGATGCCACTGTGATCGGCTACGTCTCCGACGACCCTTCTTCTCTTCCAGCAGAGCTTCCAGGCAAGCAAACCCCCCTTGATCACTCAGATATTGCCCATTCTATTCTCTCTCATGCTTGCATTAGATTTTGCTACTGTTATTGATTGCTCCTATTCTGATGCATAGCGTGCTTTTGTAACCTGCTATTGTACCTTACCAGCTTATCATAAACTGCTTAGTATAGGTTGGTTTGTGATCCATCAGTGACCCCCACCTTGTCCTTGTTGCCCCTGCTTCATCATCGACGACTCGATCAACATGATCGACGACCAGAGCCCGACACCTCACATCACCTCATGTCCCTTTTGTTGCTCGACTCTGCAGAGCTACTATCGAGTGCCGAGGGTGATACCTCGTAACGCACTCCCGATGATAAATCTATAGTATAGCTATTCGGTCGTGGTCAACGAGGGTGATTCCTCCTTCACCACTCCCGATATGACTCTTCGTGCAACACCTCAAGTGTGCACCTCGAGGGTGATTCCTCCTAAGTTCACCTTGACGATTACATCATGTGGATTCCATCGAGGGTGGTTCCTCGGATTCCCCCTTGATGTTATGGACACACGGTTACCTGAACTTTACTTGATACCGTTGTTGAAGTCGGGTCGGCCCTGAGGGGTACCCGCGAGTTGATGCTAAAGTCGGGCGTGTCCGTAAAGCACCCGCGAGTTTGGGAAAAGTGTGTCCAGCCAGAGTAATCAAGCGTGTTGGGTAATGTGGTGCACCCCTGCAGGGAAGTTATCTATTAGAATACCGTGTCCACGGTAATGGACGTTCAGACTTGTATCCTGATCTATTACAACTAGAACTGGTTACTTGAGACATGTGATGGATATTTTGGCTCCGGGATTGCTTTCTCGCGGGGAGTCGAGGAAGGATCTCTGGGCGTTAATGCTACAACATGCTTGTTAATTAAACTGCTATTCTTTACTCTTCTGAATTTTGCAAGATGCTTGGAGCCGCTTGAAGATGCTAGTCTTCAATAGGCTAGACTTTCCCCTCTCCTCCGGCATTCTGCAGTTCAGTCCATAGATACAGCCCCATTCCTTGATACTGATGCATACTTAGTATAGATCTGATGCTTGTGAGTACTTTGGATGAGTACTCACGGTTGCTTTGCTACCCCTTTTTCCCCCTTCCTTCTTCTTTCCCGTTGTTGCAACCAGATGGTGGATCCCAGGAGCCATATGCCACCCCAGTCGACTACTACTACCCCGATGGTGCCTACTACGTGGAGACCGTCGATGAGCAGGAGTATTTAGGAGGTCCCAGGCAGGAGGCCTTGCCTCTTCGATCGTTGTTGCTTTTGTGTTCGCCTTCTTAAGGCAGTCTTGTTTAACTTATGTTTGTACTCAGATATTGTTGCTTCTGCTGACTCTTGTGTTTTCGAGCTATGTATTCGAGCCCTCGAGGCCCCTGGCTTGTAATATGAAACTTGTATTATTTTAATTTGTGTTTAGAGTTGTGTTGTGATATCTTCTCGTGAGTCCCTGATCTTGATCATACACGTTTACGTGTATGATTAGTGTACAATTGAATCGGGGGCGTCACAGCTTGATGAAATTCAATTTGATGAATTTGTTGTCATATTCTTCACTGATGAAGTACATGAGTTCGTAAGATGCACTAATTCATCTGCAGGATGATACCCCCAAAGCTACTGAGTGGGTCCTCGACAGTGGATGTACAAATCACATGACCGATGACTTTATCTCCGTCGCATCTGAAGCATATCACCTACGGTGACAAAGGCAAAAGCAAGGTATTGGGTCTAGGTAGGGTTGCGATCTGAAGAATCAACACATGGACAATGTCATGGTTGTCGAGTCCCTAGGATTCAACCTCATGTCTGTCTCAATGCTTTGTGATCTTGATATGCTTGCCGCCTTTGGCAAATATCGTTGCATTGTGCTCAAGGAATCTGACAATTCCAAAGTCTTCGAAGGCTTTAGGAGAGGAGACTTGTATATTGTTGATTTCTCTGCAGGACCACAGCCTGCTACATGTCTACTTGCAAAAGCTTCAGAAGGCTGACTATGGCATCAACGACTAGGTCATGCTGGCATGAGGAACTTACATACACTCGCGAAGAAGAGGCATGTCATTGGCATCGAGGGTGTCAAATTCCTCAATGACCATTTGTGCGGGGCTTGTGAGGCTGGAAATATGACCAAATCCAAGCACCCCTCGAAGACTATCATGACTACCACTCGTCCTTCTGAATTGCTTCACATGGATCTTGTCGGGGAATTGTCACGGCAGATGTCCTAGTGAAAGGACTTAGTCATGGAGCCATCGCAACTAGGAAGCAAGAAGGGGTTAATCGGGATAAAGGACATGGGGTTTATACTGGTTCGTCCCCTTACGGTGAAGGTAAAAGCCTACGATCCAGTTTTGAGTGGGATTGCTTATGTCTCGATAACCAGGGAGCGAATCCGCTTGACTAGCTCTTGATTTGATGTTACTTGCCCTGAACCGCCGCCGGGTCATCCCTTTATATACAGAGGTCGACGCCCAGTGGCTCATAGAGTCCCGGCCGGCTAATAAACAGTGTCCGGCTTGGTTTCTCTCTATTCCTGCCTTATAGTACAAGTTACACATATATGGCAGTTTATCTCTACGGGCCTTAAGTCGCCCTTTGGGCCTTGGGCCCTTAACTAATCCGTCATCTCCAGGAGTGGTCTTGGGCTTCATGAATCGTCTTAAGTATGACCCGGCGCCTCCTGGCGGGTCATACTAATAATTATATCCCCAACAGATCTCTTTGGCCCTACTCATTGTGCCACACTTACAAATGCAGCTTCTCTATATGGTTTTGTTATTGTTGATGAATATTCTCATTACACCTGGGTGCATATCATCACTTACAAAACTGAAGTGCGGGAAGTCTTCGAACGATTTTCCTCAAGGGCCTCGACGAATTTCGGTGTGAAGATCAAGCATATCCGGAGTGACAATGGGACCCCTTGATGACTATCTTGATGAACTTGGTATTACTCACGAGTTATCTGTCCCATACACTCCTCAGTAGAATGGCGTCGTGGAGCGCAAGAACATGACTCTTGTTGAGATGGCTCGCACTATGCTTGATGAATACAAGATGCCTCGTCACTTCTGGCCTAAGGCTATTGATACTGCGTGCCACATCATCAATAGGGTATATCTTCACAAATTCTTCAAGAAGACCTCATATGAACTCCTCACTGACAAGAAACCCAATGTGAGTTATTTCAAAGTCTTCGGTGTTAAATGTTGTATTAGATATCCACATCATAATTCTAAATTTGCACCGAAAGCACATGAGGGTTTTATGCTTGGTTACGGAAAAGACTCGCACACCTACAGAGTCTTCAACACCTATCACCACAAGGTTGTTGAAACTGTAGATGTGCGGTTCAATGAAACTAACGGCTCACAAAGAGAGCACCTACCTCCTGTGCTAGATGAAATGTCTCCTGAGGAATCCACCAAGTTCAACGCTACTAAGGATGTCATACCCACTGAAGAATCTGCTGAAGAAGTTCCAGAACGTGAAGAAAATCATGCTGGTGCATCTCAGAAAAATGGCTCTGAAGAAAATGCTGAGCCCACTCAACGTCGTCAACCTGCTCATCCTCGCGTTGTAAATGAAGTGCAGATTGAGAAAATCATCGATGACATCAACGCACTAGGTCCTCTCACACGCTCAAAAGCTTCACATTTGTCTAACTTTTGTGGGCACTTCGCTTTTGTCTCTATCACAGAGCCCACCAAAGTGGATGAGGCATTTCTGGAGCCTGAGTGGATTCAAGCGATGCAAGAAGAATTACATCAATTCGAGATCAACAATGTATGGGAACTTGTCAAGCGACCAAACCCTCGCAAGCGCAATATCATTGGCATTAAGTGGATCTACCGCAACAAGTAAGACGAAAATGGCCTCGTGGTGAGGAATAAGGCTCGTCTTGTAGCTCAAGGCTACACACATGTTGAAGGAATTGATTTCGATGAAACTTTTGCACTTGTTGCTAGACTTGAGGCTATTCGCATATTGCTTGCTTATGCTAACCATCATAATATCATCTTATATCAAATGGATGTGAAAAGTGCATTCCTCAATGGTAAGCTTGAGAAAGAAGTATATGTTGCTCAACCACCAGGTTTTGAAGATCCTAAGCATCCTGACAAAGTCTTCAGACTCAATAAGGCCCTCTGTGGCCTCAAGCAGGCGCCTCAGGCGTGGTATGATACACTGAAGGAATTCCTCATGTAGAAAGGCTTCAAACGCGGTTCACTTGACCCAACTCTTTTCACCAAAACATATGATGATGAATTATTCGTGTGCCAAATATATGTTGATGATATTATCTTTGGCTGTACTAACCAACATTACAATGACGAATTTGCCTATATGATGAGTGACGAATATCAACTGTCTATGATGGGAGAATTGGAATTCTTCTTAGGTCTTCAAATTCGTCAACAACGCAACAACATCTTCATATCTCAAGAGAAATGCCTCAAGGATGTGTTGAGGAAATTCGGCATGCAAGATTGCAAAGGCGTCAAAATCCCTATGCCCACAAATGGCCATCTATGCACCGATAAAATTGGTAAAGACTTCGATCAAAAGTATACCGCTCCATGATTGGCTCTTTATTGTATCTATGTGCATCTAGGCCAGATATTATGCTTGGTGCTTGCATGTGTGTCCATTTTCAAGCTACACCGAAGGAATCACATCATAAGGCTGTGAAACATATTCTTCGATATTTAGCTCATACTCCAACACTTGGATTATGGTATCCCAAGGGCTCGGCTTTTGATGTCATTGGATATTCTGACTCTGACTATGCTGGTGATCGAGTGGATCGCAAGTCAACATTAGGCACATGCCATTTCCTTGGACGATCCTTAGTATGCCGGTCCTCGAAGAAGCAGAACTGCGTATCACTCTCTACTGCTGAAGGTGAGTACATTTTTGCTGATTCTTGCTGTGCTCAGTTGCTATGAATGAAGCAAACCCTCAAGGACTACGGCATCAATATGAAGAACGTGCCACTCTACTACGACAAAGAGAGTGCCATCAAGATTGCTCATAAACCAGTTCAGCAATCGAAGACTAAGCACATCAAGATTCGTCATCATTTTCTTCGAGATCATGTGTTGAAGGGCAACATCTCCATCGAACACGTGAAGACTGAAGAACAGCTAGCGGATATCTTCACAAAGCCCTTGGATGAGAAGAGATTTAGCAAGTAGCGGTGTGAGCTAAATATCTTTGAATTTTCGAATGTTCTTTGAAAGGACACACATCCTAACACTTATGCAAAATTGATGACTTAGATGTGCAACACATAAAGTAACGTTTTTCTTCAATCAATGAAGTCTAACCCTCTAAGTGTGAAGATATTAATGAAGAATTTGATTCTCAAAGCCCTACGACAATTGTACGCGGTGTCTGAAATCATCATTCTTATACGGTGGTCACACCACCAACAAAAGTTGAAAATCTTCAAAACTGAGTTTTTTTTTCATTTTGCAAATTCTTCAATGTTCAAATCCTTTAACTCTGCAAAGTCTTCATTTTTTGACTGGTGTTCTTCATTGACTATATATATCTCTACTCCTAATGTCTAAGTTAGTGAATAGCCTCCACGGTTTATTTTCGTCTGACTTTTTTTTGTCTGATTTTTCTTCGTCCCACCCCCCTCTCACCGGTTTTCCTCTTTCTTCTTGCCTGGCCGGCAATACCCAACGTATTTATATGGTAATAAATCACAATTAATCCAAGTATGATAAGGCTATAAACTCAGAAATCTCAAATATGATAATTATAGTAATAAATCAATCCAGATATGGTAAGGCCATAACTCAGGAAATTTCAAATATGATAATTATATTGTCATAAATTTAAATTACTCCAAAGGCTATCTCTACTCCGGAGGGAGGAGTTTCGTTTCCCCTCCCCACCGATTTTTATGTTAACCATCGCGGGTATCGCCCACCGGTTTTTCTAGCGAGCCAGCCTCCCCAACCGATTTTCCTATTCGACACTTTCCTCTAATCAGGATACAATCAGCCAACAAATCAGCCAACAATCAAATATCAGCCAAGCGGACGACTAAAGATCTAAAGTATCCATATGTACAACACCACTTTCCTTGTAATAGCTTGCACGGGGCGATCTAGGATATAATCTTTCTAATGGACGCTTGATTCTTTCCGCGCATCAAACTTTCCATATCGTTAAAAATCTTCTCCTTAGCGGGGCGGCGAGCTTTGATTCTTCGTGTCCCCCGGGCGGTGCTGCAAGCCTTGATTCTCGGCGATGGTTAAAACTCCCCAGCGATCCCTGCCACAAACACTTCGTTTGCAGCAGATTGGGAGGCACAGGTCAGCTGTTTTCTTTTGAATCATTGCCTGTTCATCCAATAGTTTGTTAGTGGTTGTCTATGGTAAGGTTTACCTGAAGGTTTCTTATACTACAAATCAATTTGGTCAATCAGGTTCATCTTTGATCCCTGCGCACGAACGCTTCTTTCCTGCAAGTAAGTAGAAGGTGTTTTCAGCTTGCCTCATTGGTGCGCCCAGGCGGATCTTTGGTCAATCAGCTTCATCTTCATGACACAGATCAGGGGACTCATTTTCCTTTTGGTTGATCATCCTGTGGCAACATAAACTAGATGGTTCAACTTGTAGTTACCGATGTTATTGCTTGTAAAATATAACCTATACTTTTCAGACATAGTACTTACAGAGGGTATAAGCAATCATGAAACTGATATCAATGCAAATGAGATTACAGTTCTAGATGGTTTACAAGCATTTAATCGTTCAACACCATCAGTGGAATATTGTTCATTTTCAGATTATAGTCCAAGGCACTTCTTCAGATTATAGTACCTGCAAGTACCGTAGTTGGTCGAAATGCTCAATCGGCTAAGATTTTCAATTTCCATAGAATAAAATGATATCTAGGTCACATACATGAATCAGTTAGGTTGTTTCCACAAGATGGCAATAACTATAGGTTTCTTATACTACTTTGAATTCTGACGGTGAAAACTTAGAATCAAATACAGGTTGTGGTGAAAACTCGGATCCACCTAAAAATGCACCCAGAATACAAACCCACCTAAATTTCATGATTAGCTACAGTAGTTCAGTCATGCATGAGAAGATGCCCAATATGTTCCAATAGCATCACTAGAGTATGTTTGTGCAGCATTGAACGTATCGAAGTACCTTACTAATTCAAACACTGGACTAACAAAAAAGGTTAATAATTAGACGTGGGACGTTTTTCAGAATACAGCAAGGGTAATAAGACCTCACACATTTGCTTCTGAGGTGGAGCAGTAGCCACTACCTCCGCTTGACCGACAAGATGCAAGATGACGACGGTCATGGCATATGGGTGCCGTGTACGGTTTGGACCATGACTGTAAGGATGTGCATCACCTCTGGCTTGACCTGCCACCAGTAAGACATATCATTTAGACATTTAGATGATAAAAACAGAATTGGAGGCAATATCATGTTCACCAGTGCACAATTACTAGCTTTCAATACAAAAAACTGACCTACCACAATATGATATGATGTGCCGATGTATCCATGTGCATAGGAAGAACACAGCAAAAATGACAATAGGGCACAGTGCTTGACATTACACTTGAATGCAACAATATGCCACGCTGTACTAAACAAGACTTGTTTCATCTGCATGATTGTTAATGACCACATGATGACTTCATACACAGGAAATGTCAGGTTAAATGCCGCTAAAACTCAAAAACAATTGAGTCAAGTTTTTAGGAAACATGATAGCTTGAAGGGATTATGCACAATTTCTGCATTTTTATAACCTCGTGCACACAAGAAACATATTCCAGGTGACTGCATACACACGCACACAAGCAACAAATTCCAACCTCTTCCCTGCCAACCCAACAAGACATCCATCGCAGCACTGTCAATGAACATGCCCTTCTGCACGTGCATGCACCCGAGCACAAGCAGCGCCTTCACCGCTGCTGCATCGCCTCCGACTGAAGTAGATAGTAAAGATAAATTTTTGGTTCTCAACTGAAGCAAATAGCAGAACTAATGAGTTGATAAATGGCAAAATGAAAGATATATTATCTCTATTATTAAAGGTTCATACTTCTAGATTCCACAAACATACAAAGCATCCGAAGAAGTTGGACAAATAAAACTGATGAATACCTTACTCCTAGAAATCCTAATTGTGTAACAATCTTAACAGGGTTAGTTATGATTCTACCCCATTAGCTTCACAATATAAGCATGTGTGAGTTCTAATCGATCTCAAATCAGATATGACATGTTTCCTTCGTGATGTCGGAGTTGAACAGGTTTTACAAAAACTAGCAAGTCTTCCTTCGTTGCCACGCAAGTACTTCTCTTACATTCCCTGAGATATAGAGTATATACTATATCTACGGAGAATGCATTCAGCTCTCGGGTGCCACACACCCCTATATGAAGATATCATTGAAAAAAATATCAGGAAATTTTGAAAAATTCTGAAATTTTGGGATAAGAAACCTAAGTGCCCGTTGTACACCCGTGTTCATTTTCGTGGGGAATGGGTGCCCATGGTATCCACGGCATAGGAATTACGGTCTGACATACGTTACATTCAGTTTTTTTCTACACATACGAATATTTTTGTCTTTTTACTGGCATTACCCCAGGCACCCATTCTCCACGAAACTTAACACGTGTGTACAATGGGCACCCAAGTTTCATATCCCAAAATTTCAGAATTTTTTGAATTTTCCTAATATGTTTTTTAATGCTATTTTCATATAGGGGTGTGTGACACCCGAGAGCCACAAATCCTCATCCCTATATCTTCTTCCTAATCAATTTAAAAGATTAATTCAAAGTGTATAATTACAAGTAAGCATGCTCATGAGAAGGAGAAGTTCTTTATTATCTTGCATGTACTTTCACCAGAATGATTATTTTCGTTATACCTCACTCACCAATGATAAAATATATTAAACATTGCAATATTGTATTTTCCTTCTCCCTTTTATTAGGTTATAATATGTTCATGGACATAATATGACCAAAGTGAATGTCTGATCGATCGTGATCGTGTTTTGCATCATATACTTCTTCGTATCGTACAACTCCATCCTAGAAATGATATTTACAGTACATCAAACGACAAGATTAGCTGCTTCAGAATTCCAAATTGAAGCTTTCTGTATCTTCACCTGAAATTTTGATTAATGTTTCGACGCTTATAGTAGTTGTATAGGTGGCCAGAACATACCAATTTTGTGCTAACTTCTTATATGCTACTAGATTATTGTCTTTGTACCATCTACATTACCTGCGTAGGTGCTCAAAGGCGTTGTCTTCATTTTATATATTTGAAGATGCTGGATAAAATCATGGTCATGTTGCTGCCTAAAGGAGCTAATAGAATAAAAGGATATGTAAGAAGCCCATTCTACAAATGCACTGTGGTGTTCATGCATGTGGATTTGGTTGCACCTTGATGTGACTCATGTATTGTATGGTTAACATGGTTTGTCCATACCGTGATAACCTTATAACCTTTTTTTCATTCCACGATGCAGATATTTTTTCTTGTACATCCCACAATCGCACAACAATCCATTTGTGCATCAAGGTAATTTATCAGGGCAACATGTTCAATTAAGAGGAGATCTGTTAGATTATTTTATGAACTTAATAGGTTCTGAAATAGTTTAGTATTTTTGATGTGCCTAAAATGTGCTTTGAACTAATATGCAATACACTTGCTCGCTTCTACAGGCAGAACTAATATGCTTTGAAGCCAGGAAGAATGTTATTCGGTCTCTAGATAATATGTGATACACTTGTTAGCTGCTAAGGGCAGAACCACTATGCTTTGCACGTCGAAGATCTTCCGTGTATACAGCAAGATTGTTATTGATAACAAATTATGGCATATGGCTAAATAATAAATATGTTTGATACAAAAGCAACTAAAATGTTATGACGATCAGGATGCATGTACTGGACTTTGCCACTTATCCGAAGTGGCAAGGGACGCAGGTAAGATGTTACAGCAAGATACACACACATAGGGAAGCTTCGTCTAGACACACACTTAAATATCTAGCGTGCTGATCCACTGATCGATCTGCTATATTAGATGACACCGGAATTGATTTGTGGTGACCTGCTTATTATCTTTCTTCGTTTATTTCTTTTTTATAATAAAACAAGCCAGGGGTATGATAAGGTTTTTGGCGGCGAAGTGGAGCATACACATGTGTACGTATATGTGTAAAGCTAGCTGTCCTACTTTATGATCACTTTCATTCCTATTCGAAATGCTCGTGTAGCACATGCAGATCATCTAACACGATGGATTTCAGTTTCAGTTAAAAACCAATCAAGCTAAAATCAGTACAGAGGTTGATTTCCCAGTTCAAAGCAATAGTTGGTTGATGTCCAGTTAAATTATACTCCCTGATTGGCAAACTGAAACTATGATTATCCTAAATCCTACTTCTAGAGTTGTTGCAGATCAACAGCTGCTCTGAGTACAAGAGCTCTCCCCCTATCCGCAAGATCAGCAGTACATTTTCCGAGTATATTTTCAGAGTACTTCAAGCAAGATTACTGAAGTTACTAAATTTTACTAAAACTGTGCCTACGACTACATCTCCTACTCATAATCTGTACCAATACTCATACAAATAAGCTGTATCGTACTCCTAATCTGTACCCAAGTAGTACTCCAAATCCTGCAACCAGGGGTAAAGGGAGGAGATAGGGGAAGCTCACCATGCGTTGGAGATGCTAGCGAAGAGGAGCATCGCCGACCAGGATGTCCTCGAGCCGATGTTCATCATCGAGCATCACCTCGTTCGCCTCCCGGTCCTGGTCGTAGTAGGCGTAGGCGGGGACGCCAGCGTAGGCGCGCGCGAAGGGCTCGGCGCCGGCGGGGTCGAGCATGGCCTTGTGGAGCTGCGGCCACGCCAGCACAAGCGTGTACCGACTCCGGCCTCCGTCCTCCGTCGACTGTGTGCTCGGAGAAGACGCCGCGGGAGGCGAGCAGGCGACAGACGGGTCCGGGTGGCCCGGCGGGAGCAGCTCCGCGGCCGAGAGAAGCGCGTTGACGCCGCCCGCCCACACCACGGTTGTTGCTGGATCTGCCACGAGGGGAGGGGATGAGAGGGGGGTGGCGGTGAGAGGCGACGTCGCCGGTTGTGGCGCCTGTGGGGGTGAGGCCGGCGGCGATGTGGGGGAGAGGAGGATGGGATCGACGCGGGGGAGAGCAGTGGACTGGATGTAGTGAGGGAGAGTAGTGGACTGGACGTAGTGATAAGGTTAGGTACAAATCTTCCCAAAAAAAAGTTATGTTTTTTACATATTAAAGCAGTTGGGTTAGTTTCACTTTCATTTTTATTACATATGTTTATATATGATGCAGTATAAAATCTCTCCCTAATAATAAAGCACGGACTCCATGGGTTCACCGTCACAATACGCTTTTTCTTGTGAATTTACGCTTCAATTTTTTTTCAACACGTCCATATTTTTTTCAAAATCCAAGTCCAAGGTGGTACTAATTCACCGTCACTTTCCTTCTTCCGCACAACCAACACCATAAAAACTGCCCGAGGCCGATCGTGACCGTATCAAACAAGAGACTGATCCAAATATCACGAGTCCCGACCAGATCCGAGTCGGCTCTTTTAGCCTTCCCCTTGCCTATAAATATGGAAAACGTTTACTTTAGACCGGCTGATCTTTTCCTCTCGTAAACCTCCTCCTTCGCTCGACGCGTGTCCCTGTGGGGCTTGCCCACGTTTTCCCCCAACCTTATCTTCTTCTCTAGCCGCACATTCTTGTTCTATTTTGTCTTCGCCCCTTTCCTCACGCGCGGCTAGCCATGGGGACGAGCTGCCAACACGAACCACCATACATCCCACGCACTACCGTCTGTGCTGTGATGGAATTTCAACCCGCGACTGCCAACGCTGCGGCGAAGCACTGGGTGCTGCCGCGCGCCGCTGTGGTGAAGCATCGAGCCGGAGTTGGAGGAGACGCTGTCGTGCTGCGTGAAGAGCGCCGTCTCCGGTGTCTCGATGGTGGAGCTGCAATGCAATACAACCCGCGGATGTCGAGGCGGCGGAAGCTGCAACGCAGCATCCATGGTGCTGCTCTCGCCGGTGACGAAGCTTCAACGCAGCATCCATGGCGTTGCTCGCTGGCGACGAAGCTTCGACGCAGCATCGATGAAGCTTCAACTCTGCATCGATGGTGCTTCAACGCAGCATCCATGGTGCTGCTCACCGGCGAGTAAGCTTCAACGCAGCATCCATGGCATTGCCTGCCGGCGACGAAGCTTCAACGTAGCATCTACGGTGCTTCAATGCATCATCAATGGTGCTGCTCGCCGGCGATGAAGCTTCACCGCAGCATACATGGCGCTGCTTGCCGGAGAGAGAGCTGCAACGCAGCATCGATTTGTCATTCAATTCAGCATCCATGGTGCTGCTCGCCGGCGACAAAGCTTCAACGTAGCATTGATGGTGCTTCAGCGCAGTATCCATGGCGCTACTCGCCAGCCACATAGCTACAATGGATGCTGCTCGTCGGCGAATAGAGCTGCAACGCGTGATGCTGTCCACGGATCTCACGGGGTGAAGTTAGGAAAGCTGGGAGGAGATGGAAGCGTTGATTGAAGGAAGAATCAGGCGGCTCTAATCAATCCATGCGGGCAAATCGGACGGTTTGCTAGGCGGCTGATCTTATCAGCCGGTTGATTTGTAGCAGCTGCCTATAAATATTGTAGGAATCGATTGCCTTGCATCAAATCGATCCAAACGTCCAATCGAAATCGAGTGTTCCAAGGTATCAAGTATGGAAGAGAATCATGGTCGCGAACGCCATGGACGGAAGCAAAGTCGATGGATCACATTGGTCAGCTCCTACGGCGAGCGCTTCGAGATCACGCAATAGGCGGCAGCGCTGTCACATCCACCACATGATTGAGGACAAGTGCGTCCAGAACGGCGTCCCGCTCCGCCGCCGCAACATGCACCAAGGACATGGAGTGCTGCAACATGCACGCCGCCGCCGGAGGTACCAGCTCCACGTCCGGCCAGCAGGACCTGAAGAGCTAACAAGCTGTCCCATGATCCTTAATTCGCGTATACTACATCAGGCCCTCGAGCGGCAAGACCTCGCAACGGCTTGACGAGTTAACTGATTTCCGCCGCCATGGCACTTCCATGAGCCATCGCCCACAAGTGGCTGCTACTTGCCATCCCGTGCCTAAACTTCGGCACTCAGCGATCCCGCGACTGACGGCGTCGCTGACCGGCGGTGCCGCCTGCTGCTCATCCGTAGCTAATCTGCAGATTGGATGTACTTTCGATTGGATGCACATGCACATAAGATAATCTGTCCCTAGAAAATAAGGAACAAATTATTTGTCAGCGTATCATCACGGCTAATCCGTCCTGTTCTGGTAATGCCTAATGCATTGCCTTTCTAGCAGTACATTGATCCCTGCTCAAGGTAGCTCTGTGTATCTGATTATTTCTCTCCGTGTGATGGAATTAATCACCATATGTCTGATGCCCATGTAATGTAATGGAAATTTCTCACTATTGTGTACATAGACATGTATCATAATTTACTGCCAATTGTACGTAGCCCACTTATGTTCTGTTTCTCTCCCTGAATATGTTCTCTAGCTAATTATCAGAGTAGGCACCTAGCTAATTATACATTATCTTTTGCATTGCGTGTTGATACAAACATGATTGCACTTCCGATTGGATGCACTTAAAAGCTAAGCTATTTGTTGGTTGCAACTGTGTTGCCTTGAATTAACTGCTTCTTTTTATACATATTTTTTCTCTCTGTATTCCTGACCAGCTATCTATACAAATTTATATAGAGAAGAAAATCATTTACCTCTGTTTTATAACTCTTAACTTCTAAGCAGGAGATGCCTATGGCAATTTTGGGATTCAGCTCAAGGTCAACATTTCTTGGTACATGTCACTACTGCGTGCTAAGGATTGGTCAAATTTTGACAACTTGATCCACTAAATTTAGTGGGAAGGTTGGCTGAGAATAAATTTGAAAGGAGAAATCATCTGATAAAGTTCTAGACTTCTTTCATCAGGACAAAAGGAAAAACATTCTGCTATATTCTAATTGTATGATCTGCATACAACCTTGGTATCCAGGTCAAGTGTGAGCCGAGATATAACGCTGTCAATTTGGGGGAAAAAGCACAGTCTTAAGAAGCATGCTCTCTTAATTAGAATTGTTTTTACTAGAAAACTGACCCTAGGATGTTAAAGACTTGTGTCATATCATTCTTCTTGAACCATGTGTTGCTCATGGTCTTTATCTGATGCGATGTACTTATACTGTCTGCCGCTATTTATTAGCTTGGTTTTCCCAAGTGAAAGCAAGTCTTCATGCAGTTGCAGTCCTTTTGACATGAAAGAGTAGTGTTACAAATCCTTCATGCTTTGAATACTCCTACTGTCACACATGTTTATCAGCTGCATGTTTCTATTTGTAAAATTCCATGTTGAAAAGGAGTTCTATTGTAGGTATGCCTTGCTTATTTTGTGGGATTTTAATTTATATAAGGACAACCCAAAAAAGATATAAAGGGGAAGAGAGAAGACAGTATGACACACATCTTCAGGAGGCAGAGCAGGCTCAGCCAATATTAGTGTATCTGAACATCAGTTTGAAAGTTTTGGACACACTGAAAAACCTGACAAAGGACACACATGAGGTCTATTTGAACATTAATAATTTGAACTTAGTGATGGTATTTCTGGATAGGCATAGCTATTGCACTCAATGCCATACAACGAGCCGCCGCCACGCCAACGGGAATTTCCTATATGCATCACCGTGACATCGATTTTTTTTCTCCCGTTGCAACGCACGGGCATGTTTCCTAGTATCATTTATATTTTAATTCTTCCACTTTCATTATACGATGCGGTATAAAATGGGTTCTGATGTACGAGAAGAGGTGCATATAGCTAAGTATGTTATACTGTACATGATAATAAAAAAGTGCATTTTTATTTTTTTCTCTTTCAGAATATAGCGACATAGATATGGATTTTGGAGATGTTCAAAAGGAACCCATCAACAAGGGTTCTGAATCGACGTCGCTGAAAGGGCCGAATATTCACCGAGTTTTTTACAATATAATGATGTGGAACCGATGACATCTCATAAAAAACAAAAAAGGATGCTAATTTAAATGTTGTCGCACAAGGTATTTTTTTCAATGTTACTAGTACAAATGCCCGTGCGTTGCACCGGGCAAAAAAAACTTAAAAACTACTCTGCGTCCTACTACATGCCACTTCGAGTGTGCTCATCGTCAGTGAAGGGCGTGTGGATCTTTTTCCCCGGCGGGTCTTCCGGATCAATTATGTTTAGGTTTCCAGGGGATCTGTCCAAATTCAACCGGTTCTTGTGGTCTTCGGAGTTTCTACATGTCCTCTCATGGTCTACATCAACAACTTCGCAGCCCCTTCTTCTACGTTTGTAAGGACTCGTGTTACTTAATATTTGGCCTTAGCCCTTTTTGCAAAAAAACAACAATATAACGGATGTCCTTTGAGATCCGTATCAATTGTTACACATTATTCCAAAGTTTAATAATTCATGTAAAGTTGTACTAAACCAGCGACAAGTGATATAGATCGGAGAGAGTAACTAAATTACCGTGAATTCAAATTAGTAAGACCTATATGTTTCATACAAAATTTATTAGTTACTTTTATTTTGAGAAATATAACTAAAATTTTAATAGTAACAAAAATAGGTAAAAAAAATACATATCTGAACAGAAAAGTCTGCAACGTTTGTGGTTGCAAGGCTGCCTACTTGATATACTATAGCGGACAATAAATAGTCCGTGAGTTTCAGCTAGTTAAGTAAAGATGATTTTATATATCATGTTGACTTAAGATGACCTTTTTAAAAATAGAACACTTGTATTCCATTATGACACGGCTTGGTCGCCGGTCACAGCACTGATTACATCATTGGGGTAATTGGTGAACCATTCGCGGTACCCACCATCAGCTAAACTTGCACCTAAGTGTTGGAATATTAGGCAAGTTCATGATTAATTCCAGTAAATAATTCATGACTAGAAGAGATACTAGCATGCAATAATCTAGCAAACTAGAAGAACAGCAAGACATGCATAACAGCAGCAAACACGTAACAATAGCTGTAGAAACAGACATGAACAGAGGATGTTGGACGTACTGATCGTTAGCTATTATGGGTGCGACAGTGTTGATGACGATGTTGGCGACGATCTGCTGCTGACGGCGATGAATACGACGATGAGTAGCACCGCCCGACTTGGACGGAAGACGACCCGTGATGACGAATTTGAGCAGTCGCGCACAGCGCTTCCCAAAAACCTAATTCGTCCTCTCCCGGTGCAGGATCGCAAAGACGAACGGTTCCGGAGACCTGCTCTCCCACGCGCCGATGCACGCCGGCGTTTGGGATGGAGTAGACTACGATGGCGGCGCAAGTTGTGAGATGAGGCAAAACCCTAGGTGTTTTTCGGTGTGTCTCTGGCCGCAGCCGGTAGCTGTATATATATTAGGACCAGAGGCGGTATTGTGTCGCGACCACAATCCCAAACCGACTCGGTTTCTAATTCGTATACTTACCGGACAAGAAATCAAAAACTTGTCTGCCAAGACATAAAAATAAAACGGCAAAAGGAAGCTGCGCTCCTGCAAGGAGACGGACCGGATTTCGGCGGACCATTCACGCGCATGTCGCATGTACGCCTCGCCCCGGCCCGGCCGGGCCGGGCCTGGCGGCCAGGCGAGGCGAGCGAGCGAGCGCGCGCGTGTGGTTTTCCCTTTCTCTTCTCACACACCACTTAGAGTGGTGGAGAGAACCCACTATATAAAGAGGTCCAACTCTTCTTCAACTTCCAAGGTGGGACTAAACTTAGCACCACCACTTGCCATTTTACACATGGGCTTTGAGATTTCAGAAATTGCTATGGGCCTAGCCCATTAATTCTAACACTAAGGACGCTAGCACATGTGCTGGTCCTTGATCCATTACACTATCTCGGCACATACACCACATGAGCCTCAATGAAATGGGTCCTAAGTCTGAACCTGATATCACTAAACAAAACACCCAGTTGCGCCAACTCATAGTCGTTTGAGTTCATTGCTTGCTTAAGGACCATACAGTCAGTTTCAAAAATGACGCGCCCAACTCCTAACCTATCCGCCAGAGTCACTGCCTTGGAAAGAGCAACAGCTTCAGCTTGTAGGGCGCTTTGCAGATCATGCTGGGCTCCAGCCGCTGCAAAACGAATGTCTTGAGCGTCATCTCTGCAGATTAGGCCCCAGCCTCCAACTCCTCTTTGTTCAGCAAACGCAGCATCGACGTTTATTTTCACCATATTGCTTGGAGGCTTATCCCACTTATGCTACCGCACGATCGGTTCAGTAGGCTTAGCGCTCAAAAACTCTTTCCAATCATCAGCGTGGTGACGGACAATGTATCGAAAAGCTTCAACTTCCAGCCGTTGCTCCCCATGATTGCCCCTGTTCTGTTCCGTCCACCAACACCAGAGCAAAGCGATGGATAACAGCTTCCTCTCCTCTGGCAGGTCAAGGATTATAGACAGAATTTCTTTGGGAGATGTACACTGGAGCAGTCTAAGTCTGATATCCTCAAGCAGCAGTGCTCGCCATCGTTGCTTGATCAGTTTACAGTTAAGAAATAGGTGGCCACCATCCTCAAAGTTGGAGAACTACAGGTAGAAAGCGTGTCCTGCCACCGTCGGCGCTGTATTCGGTTAAGGAAGTTATGTGATCCTTGTAGCATCTTACGGAAGACACCTATGCGGCAAATTAACTGCATGAAGAAAAAAACGATACTAAAATCAAACCAGAAAGAAATATATTAAGATAACTTAAAGAATTCCTGATCCTAGCATATATGCATTTTTCTTTCTTTCAGGCATAAAAACTTCTAGCAAACTAAAATCATTACCAAGCAACCATAAGTCTAATCAATTTTAGGCCAGGCTGGATCATTAATAACTTTGAAAAGGAGGAAATCACACATCACATAAAAAAGTGCTAGGAGGCAAATAAGGTAAGTGAAAGAACTTGGATTGTATGGAAGAGAGCCTTGTTCCAAGGCACACACATCCTCGGGCAACCTTGACAAAAATCGTATCTCCTCAAGCAACAATCGACCATGGCACTTCTCTGCTTCTGAAATGTGACACAAACCTTGCAAATGTTGTCTGGAGAGGACGCCATTTCACTTTCAATGTATAGCTTTGCTTTTCTGGTGGTGTCTACAAATTTTGGTCTACCTATGTGCTCCTCGATTCAGTGCATTTCTCCCCCTTTTCGCTGCTATCAGTTTCGTCTTACTGATGATGATGGCAGCGAAAAGGGGGAGGAATCCCCTGACAGAATTAGGCACAGGGGCCGGATGGGCACATACCTCCATCAAGAGTGGAGGCTTCGGAGACCTCACATTACTGGCGCTCATAGCCCTCAAATACCTCGCTCGTGACTGCTTCCCTTGATCGCCTCCGTCCCCGTGCACAAATCTTTCCACCGAGAAAATATTGCACTTCATTTAAGCATGAATCTATGAATTTTGCACAATATACCGAGAAAATATATGCAGTTAGTTTAATTACATATAGTTTGTCATAATTGCATTGTGTTGCAAACACAGAAACAAGTTCCTAATCCATTTAATCATACTTACAAAGCATGCAAGCCATCTCCCAGCTTACACGTCCTCTGAATCTAAAAAACATGCACCTGCCCTGAACTTTTTCACATTTGCTCTGCCGCTCCCAATTTGCATTTGATTTCAGGCAATCGAGAATGGGGTGGAGGGAAGTAGATTTGTCACAGAAATACGACTGCTAGAACAGAATTATCTCTCCCTCTCTCACGGTATACATGCATATATACACAAGCAAGCAAATCAAACCACAAAACTGAAACTGAGCGTACTAATATCACGTTCATACGTGAAACTAAGGAACCTCAGAGGCCCAGAACAAACTAAAAGACCATAAGATTCTGATAAATTACCTTCTTTACAATTGATAGGGGTCCAAGGAGCAAGGATTCCCAGTTAAGAACAGAGCAGAGAGCTATTAACATGATATGAATAATAAAGAATAATTCAAACAACGTCTACTTCTCTGGTAATAATGATACCACTCTTCTTGCAGCAAGCAACCATTTATGTCAAGTTCTCAACAGCTGCATTCTTACTCTTGACAAAAGATGTTTGGGAGTTAGACATAAAACTTCTGAAAAAAGATACGCTGAGTTACGAATAGAATACCTGACCGAGAGCTTACATGCTATGAGATTTGAGATTTCCATTGGCCAGGTCTACTGGAAGTTGTCTCCTGAGGTTCATACATAGAAAAGGAGTTTCAATAGAAGATTTGAAGTTCAAGGTTATTATTTTCATGTGGAGAAAAATCCTTAAAAGTAATCTAGCGAGCTGCTTAATTAAGAATAACCTTAGTTCTGATGGTATCTGTAGGAGTACTTGTTGATTTGCACAACCCAAGTAGCTAGTTGCCTTAAAAAAACATTTATAGAGGCATGTCTTGATTCTGTATACAGAACATCAAATTTCAGCAATTAGTCACCTTGTTTCACCAATCCAAGAATAAGTGGCAAGTAGCTTTCCAACGCTTGCAAGAGATTAACAGTGCTAGATCATGCACAGAGCAGCAAAAGAGAAAATCAAACCCAGATTCAGTTCAGATGTCAACATCTGCCACGCAAAAGCAGACAACAATTCAGACAAAACCATTCTCAGGGTCCACAACCTCTCCACCACGCTCTTCTCCAAGAGCCCGATGAGCACCTAGGAGAAATCCATGCCCATCCACGTCTGGAGCCCTGGAAGGAACACGGCGATGTGTCGACGACCCATGTGTTGGCGGCCGGTGGCAAACTCCGCGGGGGGCAGAGGATCCGTACTTGATGTCGAGCACGGGAAGCAATTGAACAGGGGTTTCAGTGCAGAAAAAGTTCTATACTTGAGTTTACCTTAACTCTGATGTAATATGAAGCTTCGTAAAAGGTATGCAAATACGTATAACCACTGCTACTGTAAGTAGGCTTGTGCAAAGAAATCAAGACCAGAGCAGTAACTATCAATCAGATTTATACCAAAGTGAATCCCTACTACCCCCTAACTGAAAAAGGTAATGATATTGGCATCTATATTACTGAAAGTACAGTACAGTATATATACTTTCAGTTTTGCTACTCTATGTTCAGTAAGTAACCATGGGTTCAGGAGATAAACTCGTATGTTCAGAATACATCCAACTGCGAAAGGCTAGTTACACTTCAAATATATGTTGAGATATCTATTCATGTGTATGCCACTGCAAAGCTAATAGATGAGTAAGCAATTGAATTTCATTAGTACCACTATAACCGAAGAATAACCAAGCAGATTTCAGTATGCAATTGGATTTCATTAGTACTATATGAGTAAGGCTATCACAAATTATCAAATCCATCAAGCACTATAACTGAGGAATAACCATTTCAAACAGTGACAAGCAAGCAAATCTTTTCAGAAGGACAAACCGATCTTCAAGCATTCAGTTCAGAAGATTCAGAACACACGCGTTTGGTTCACAGCTTCAGAGTGATTTCGGCTAGCTAGACAGGAAACTAACGGAAGGAAAAGGCACGAGCGAGCAGCGGCAGCAGCAGGGACGCGCACGAGCGCGCGAGCAGCAACAGTCGCCGCGCACGGGCTCGCCAGCGCGACAGGGGACAAGAAAATAGATCAAACATGGGTCAAACATACCTCTGGTGTAGCCGCCGCTGGCGACATTGGAGTGCTCGACGGCTGTTCTTGTACCTCCAGCGAACTCGACGTTTCTTCCTCCAGCGAACAAGGCGAAGACATTGGATGTTTCGTCCAAATCAAAAATTGATCTCATGGAGATTCCGGCCGACTACCCTTCCTTCTTATAGCAGAAAACAACAATCTGGGTTGGGCACTCCATTGAATTGTGTTCGACAAGAACACGGTCTGCAATCCGATCCAAATCAGGCACGGGTCTTGTGCGCGAGCACGGCGCCGCTCACGGCCCGCAGCCCCTGAAGCAAGCTATTGACGCTCGCATCGTCAAGCTGCAGCCGCCGTTGCTGGCTCCAGGACAACACCTCCTCCTGGTCGCCCGTGAGACCACCGCCCCGGCCCCGGCGCCATCGGCAACGGCCCGACGTCGTGCTGCCGCGCCCGTGCCCCGGCGAGGCGGCTCCATCCTCCCAAGCGAGCACTCTGGCCGCCGCCAAGCCCTCGCGACCGCTGTCGCCCTCGCCAAGCCCCCGCCGGAGTGCCACTGGCCGGCGTCTCCTGCGCCTCCTCGACCCCGCCTCCTTGCGCCCGCGCACTGCCTCCTTGGCCTCGCCTCGTCGGAGACAAGCCCCCGCCGGAGCTTGCAGAGCTCGCTCGCCTCCTCGCCGGAAGCCGCCGCCGCCGGGAATGGATTCCCCAACGCCAGTTGCGACGCGTCGACCCACTCCGGCAATGGATAAGTGGTGGAGCTGGCCGGTGGTGGCAGTTTTTTTTGCAAAAAACGAAACGTTTTCCATCACTTTAAGTAGGACGGCGGGTTAATTTCTTAGAAACAGAGGGACGTTTTTTGCAAAAAGCCTAACAACGGAACGCTGGCTTATTATTAGGGAAAGATTATTGATCTTTTCTTCGTAATATTGCAATCTGCATTCGACTAATTTGGCTCTTTTTTTATCGTGAAGACGTACTATATTTGTACCTATAGAGATATTACAGTCATCGGATCAATCATATATGCCCCAAAAATACCAAGTTCACGGAATTGGAGATGACTTATTATCAAATGACGACTTTGAATGCCTTATGAAAGATGATAGGCTCTTGCACGATGGTGTAAGACCAATTGCATAAACTTTGTACTTACTAATATAAACCATATGTAATATCTAATAATATAATATATTCTAAACATGGAATTACATGTCATAAATGCTTACATATATTGTATGCTTGCTCAAGATCATCTATGAGACAGAGTGGGTAAAAGGGTACATATTATTAGCATGTTTGTATCTGGCCAGATAAAAGAAGATGGAGAAAAAGACATAGACCCATCAAAATATCATCACATCGTACAACACGATAATACTTATCTACAACAAGATATGGTTAGTCTCGCCTCATTATCCATGATGTTGGATTCAACACGAGATCAAAAGTTTCGCGTTAAGGAAACTATTTAGATGTTGGCAACTTTGTTTGGTAGCTGGGATAGACAACATCTCACCGTGCAACATGGTAAGTAAGGTCTTTTGTCCATTGTTTGTCATGGTTTATTGTTGTTTCTAATAGCTACCACTTGTAGATTTATCTTCCATATTCATTCATCGGCCGATAAATCTTGTACGTCATCGACAAAGATGCACGTCGTGTATCAATTCTGGACCCTATTCATACATCACAGTCGTTAGAGGTTAAAACTCTGAGGCATTTATTGAAATTTTAAAAAATGGCGAGGAAATTCAAAAAAGCACTTGAAATAAAGCAACCCGGCTGGAATTCTTATATACCTAAATGGCAACATTTATTTCCGTCTGGTATTCCAACAAGCAAAGATGGGTAATAACTTCATAATACAAACATTTATTTTGTTATCACTATATTGAATATAATAATAATGTAGGAAATTGCAGGGATATGTCTGGCTATTTTATTTTTCATTTTCTAATCTGATGGAACTGTAAAGAATTGATGAAGCCGATTTGTGCGATGAGTATTGCCCATTACACGTTTTAAGACCTTCCACATGAAGTCCTTGTGCTAACTATATATCTTGTTTTTACGGGATGGGTATGAGTTGAGGAAGTAGTTTTTATTATATTTACTCAAACATTGTGCAAATGAAGGTAAAGACAACTTTCCTCGTATTGTGCGAGAATTTCTTAAGCGCATGAAGTAGATCTTAATAATTTGTAATAATTTTTTAATTAATGAACCGCCTTGTACATATACATCATCAAATTGCCTTTTTGTTATCAGTTTACTTTACAATTATGCAATTGTGTCCATGTTATATTATCTTCACCTATGAAATTTAACATGTATTATCTTTATATAATTAACTTCAACAAAATATTTCAAAATCCCGTAGCAATGCACGGGCATTCTACTATTATATATATATAGGATGGGTCTATTCTAATAACACCCTTAAAACCTTTATTTTGATAACACCGGTGGCTTATTCTGCTAACACTCTCGACGCGAACCCACACAGCCAGCCGAACCATCTGAAAAACTAACCGGCCACCCCCGCTCCTCCCACATCTCCCTCGTGCCCACTTTCTTCGTCTCCCTCCCTCTCCCACCACCACACCAACTCCCTCCCATCCCCTCGCCACCGCACCACCTACGCCTCGCCGCCGTAGCCCACCTCCCCGGCGCCCTCCCACTATGGCCCCCACGACCCCCACCTTCCTCCCGCTCCAGCCTCCACCTCCACTAATTTCTTCCATCCGTGGGTCACGCCACCGTCCGTGGATCTCCACCTCCCCGACCAGCCACCTCCAATCCCGGGCGCAACCAGCGCCGCCGCCCTGTTCATCGTCCCGAGGCGACCATGCTCTCCAACCGCCACAGCCCTACCGCATCCGGCGAGATCCGGCTGCCCCCGCACCTCCCTCCCGCTAACCGCCGGCGGACGCCCCTCCCTCTCCAAGCATGCGGCTCGCGACCAGTGGATCTAGTGCGTGCTGGCGGTGACCACTGGATCCGCTGCCACCGGCCTCCTTCCCCCGACGCGGATCCGGCGGGCACGACCCCAACCACCCCTCTCTGCCGTGGATCCAGCGGGTGCGGATCTTACTCCACCTCACGCCCTGGTTGCGCGCGGCGGCGCTACCTCACCCCCCCCCCCCCCCCCCCCCCGTGCAGTCCGATGGGCGTGTGAATGCAGTGCACCCTCGCTGGCATGGCCCCCCTCATTGCTCCAGCCTCGGATCCGGCATCTCCTGCCTCGGGTCCGGCCGCTACAGGGGTCGCCGCTCCTCCTAGTGGAGTTGTCCACTGCCTGCGGTACATGGCGCAGGGACGCATCCCCTCTGGTTGGTGATGGACGCATGTGACCATCGGCAAACGAAGCCACGCCGTGGTCCTGGGCATGGACGACGGCAGGTGGGCAGGCTTCTTCCCTGTCGGATCTGGCCAGAGGTGGTGCTCCAAGGCAGAGCTCGTCCTTGACGAGGAACACCATCGCCCCGAGCTTGTGTAGCATGGCGGCAAGCCTTCACATGGTTGCACCTCCACCTACCATAGACTCCACATCCATGTGCGCGTATGCAACTCACTAGCACTTTGCCTGCAGTCTCTCTGTAGCCTCTCATGGCGTGCACATCCGTTTGCTTCTATTCAGTGTTGCGGTTCACCATGCGATAGAATGCGGCCCAGGTCGCCGATCGGTGTAGTCCACCTCGCCACGCGGTGAGGTCCATCATCGACAAAAGAGCTCAAAGCACCCTGGGAGGGATTGTGTGGTTTAGTCCACTGTTTATGTTACAGATTTTGTTGTGCTGTGTCCGTGGAATGGCGGCTCACAAAGCTCTTATTTGCGTTTTTTGAGGTTTTTGGTATGTGCGGTTTCATTACAGCACAGTTGCGGGTCGCTGCAGTACTGTAGCAGGCATTTCAGTCCGTGGCAGCATGCAGTTTTCATGTGTCATTGCTTTGTTCTAGGACTTTCAGAAAAGAAGTGATGCAGTACGCCAGCGAGCTGCATGCCCGCACCTGCAGAACCACATGCTGCAGGCTAGTAGACTGCACACACCGACTATGCCCTCTTCATCGTTTGTACACCCAGAGACGAGAGACTGAGGCAACTCATGCTCCTCCTGCCCCGCGCATGCAGAACATTTTTTCATGAAAAGTTGGGCGACGCAGTGCACTCAATCCATGTTTTGCATTTTCTCGAGAATTCTTTTTGAAGTTCACTCAATTTGTGTAAAAAACGATATGTTTCATCACCCCTATGTATGAAGTGCACTTTGTTTCGTGTGTTTTAAAAAACAGTTAATTACAACAATACACATGCAGTGCGTTTGGTACTCGGATGTCGTTCACTTTTGAGAATGATGTTGTTCACTTGCGCACAGCGTGGAAGTGTGGAAAAAATTAGCGAAATGAAAAAATAGTAATGCGGTTCACTTTGACGTATGTGGCGGTTCATTTGCCCTCCTCTCTGCGGTCCACTCTCGTTCATAAAAAATGTTGAAAAAAACTCACAAAAACTCGTGTGAGAAAGTTTACTCCCGACAAAAGAAATCATGAAGTTCGATTGACCGTCTAATGCAGTGCGGTTTTCTATCCGAAGCAGTACGCTCATCTGTCTGATGCAGTACATATGATGATTTGGGTGTCGCAAAAAACAGAGTGTCCGCGATTCGGTAAATTCAAGATTGCTCTTAAACCGTAAGGAATTAGAGAACATGTTCCACATGAAAAAGTTGCGCCTCGTCGATATCTTTCCAATGGCGATATCTTTCCAATGGCGTATCGTTTGAATCATTTCGACCAGCGGTTTGTAAAAATTTCGCGTAAAACGGCCGCTGCCACTCGTCGTCCGCCGCACAATTTTCAAATTAACTTAAAACCGTAAGGAATTTGAAAAACATTTCAACATGTGAAAGTTGCGCCTTATCCATAGCTTTCCAACGACGTATTACACGCCCCGTTTCAACAAACGGTTCAAAAACTAGAGCGAAAACAGTATCGAAAATTGCAAAAATTTCAAAAAAAAACGTAATTCCGCGATTTAGTAAATTTGAAACTGATCTTAAACCATAACGAATTAGAGAAAATAATAGATATGAAAAAGATGTGCCTCGACGATATCTTTCCTACGGCGTATCATTTACTTTATTCCGATGAGCGGTTTAGAAAAAATCACAAAAATACGCTGCCACTTACTTTATTCCGATGAGCGGTTTAGAAAAAATCACAAAAATACGCTGCCACTCATTGTGGGCCGCACCATTTTCAAAATTGCTCTTAAACCACGAGGAATCTCGAAAAGGAGCGAGCGCGCAGAGTAGCTTAGCCTATGCTCCGGTCCTAATTAGGCGGCTCCGCGGGTGCAGGTCTATCCACCACTAATTAGTTGAGGGTAAAACTATTTGAAGAAAATAGTAACTTGTTTAATTTCTTACCATTGGACTCCCGGTTCTCGTACGCTTTGCACAAGTCACTAATTATTGGTAGTAAAAGGTACATGATAGATGATAATGCATGAAAATATTTTATCAAGCATTGAATTTGTTCCTTCAGCTCTTAAACCTAGTAAAACCATGATATTATCTGGTAACGAATTAGTACATATGCCCTACTCACTACTTGTTGGCAGTAAAATGGATGGTGTAGATGGTAATGAGAGAGTGTGCTTTACCATTGGTAAGCCTAGTAAAACCATGTTAATATCTAGTAACGAATTACTACAAGTGCTCTACTCACTAATTGTTGGCAGTAAAATTGACAAAGAAGATGGTAATGGGACAGAATGCCTTACCACTAGTAAAGATAGTAAAACCATGCTAACGTCTAGTAACGAGTTAATGCTTGTTTTTGCTTTTTATTAAATGGAAAATGTATGATGGTAACTATGTTACTACTGACTCCCTAAGCGCCTGGAGGGTGACACATTTTTTGTTACTATATGTTACTATGAATCATAAGGGCCGTCACTATATCTTTCCATAATTACGATGTATCCTACGCACTATTACTAAGTACCATCTTTTGTAGTTAAAGTTGTGACTATGTATCCTTCTTTATTTACGATGGATTTGGTGCGTGCAGATCGGGTCAGAGATTTGTTTTGTTAACACATTACGATCAGTTATTACGATGATTAAGCGACCCACACGTAAAGGGGTGGCTGGCTTGCGCTAATTCGATGCGTCGTTCGGTGGCCGGAGCGTACGCTAAGCTTATTCTACGCTCTGGCTCAGTTTAGCAGACCTATATATATGAGTTTTTCATGTCCTCAACAACATTCACTTATTGCTAAACTCAACCTAGTCTGTTCACAAATTCTTCATATGTGCGTTCTATTTGAAACCCGTTCAAAATCTTCACTGTGTCCTTGACAGCTGAATATTTTGCGAACGAAACAATTAAATTTTCATATCTGAATTTTCGGCTTTTGCCGCTCAAACCATTCCACATCCCACGATAGATTAAACTACTCACCCATGATCTCCACCTCTATGTACGTGGGTGGCACATGTCGCTAGGATGGCAAGGGTCAGGGGCACATTCGTCCAAATTCTTTGGACGGGCAATTTTTCACCGTGGCTATAAATACCTGATACGTCTTCGTCGTATCTACTTTTCCAAACTCGTTTGCCCTTGTTTTAGACTCTAACTTGCATGATTTGAATGGAACTAACCCGGACTAACGCTGTTTTCAGCAGAATTGCTATGGTGTTATTTTTGTGCAGAATAAAAAGTTCTCGGAATGACCTGAAACTTCACGGAAATAAGTTTTGGAATTAATAAAAAATATTGGCGAAAGAATCAAGTGAAGGGGGTCCACACCCTGGCCACAAGGGTGGGGGCGCGCCTACCGATCTTGTGGGCCCCATGGACCTCCATCGACCTCAACTCCAACTCCATATATTCTCTTTCGGGGATAAAAAAAATCAAAGAGAAGGATTCATCGTGTTTTACGATATGGAGCCGCCGCCAAGCCCTGTTCTTCCTCGGGAGGGCAGATCTGGAGTCCGTTCGGGGCTCCGGAGAGGGGAATCTGTCGCTATTGTCATCATCAACCATCCTCCATCACCGATTTCATGATGCTCATCACCGTGCGTGAGTAATCCCATCGTAGGCTTACTGGACGGTGATGGGTTGGATGAGATTCACCATGTAATCGAGTTAGTTTTGTTAGGTTTGATCCCTAGTATCCACTATGTTCTAAGATTAATGTTGCTATGACTTTGCTATGCTTAATGCTTGTCACTAGGGCCCGAGTGCCATGATTTCAGATCTGAACCTATTATGTTTTCATGAATATATTTGTGTTCTTGATCCGATATTGCAAGTTATAGTCACCTACTACGTGTTATGATCTGGCAACCCCGGAGTGACAATAGTCGGGACCACTCTCGGTGATGACCGTAGTTTGAGGAGTTCATGTATTCACTAAGTGCAAATGCTTTGGTCCGGTACTATATTAAAAGGAGGCCTTAATATCCCTTAGTTTCCATTAGGACCCCGCTGCCACGGGAGGGTAGGACAAAAGATGTCATGCAAGTTCTTTTCCATAAGCACGTATGACTATATTCAGAATACATGCCTACATTATATTGATGAACTGGAGCTAGTTCTGTGTCACCCTATGTTATAAACATTGCATGATGAATGCCATCCGACATAATTATCCATCATTGATCCATTGCCTACGAGCTTTTCACATATTGATCTTTGCTTCATATTTTTCCGTTGCCACTATTACGATTGCTACAAAACTGCTACTATTACTTTTGCCACCGTTACCGTTACTTCCATACTACTTTGCTACTAAATACTTTGATGCAGATATTAAGTCTTTCAGGTGTGGTTGAATTGACAACTCAGTTGCTAATACTCAAGAATATTCTTTGGCTCCCCTTGTGTCGATTCAATAAATTTGGGTTGAATACTCTACCCTCGAAAACTGTTGCGATCCCCTATACTTGTGGATTATCAAGACCTTTTTCTGGCGCCGTTGCCGGGGAGCATAGCTCTATTCTCTGAGTCACTTGAGATTTATATCTGTTCATCACTATGAGGAATTTGAAAGATCAAAGAACCAAGATTTTTCCCTCAACTACGAGGGGAGGTAAGGAACTGCCATCTAGCTCTGCACTTGATTCTCCTTCTGTTTTGAGTAAACTTGCGACACCTACACCTGCTATTGATTCTGTTATGTCTCGTGTTATTGATGATGCCACTTCTGCTATGCATGATGCTTATGATGATACTACTTCTGTGCTTGATAATACTATGCCACTAGGTGAATTTCTCGATAAACAACCTGCTAGGGTTAGAGAGAATGAAATTACTGAAACTTATGATATTATTGAAATTGAAGATTATTATTCTCCCCCTAGATATGAATTGCCTGTTGTACCTAAGGGTTGTGTTATGGATGAAAAAACTACTAGAGACTTCTTTGCTTGCAATGATAGAGAGGATCTTAAGAAACTGTTAGCTAAGCTGAAAGAAAAATCCTTGGATGCTAGAATGAAATATGATCCCACTTTTGCTACTTCACCTATCTTTGTTACTGATAAGGATTATGAATTCTCTGTCGATCCTGAGTTATTTACTTTGGTTGAATCTGATCCTTTTCATGGTTATGAATCTGAAACTGTTGTGGCACATCTTACTAAATTAAATCATATAGCCACCCTATTTTCTCATGAGGAAAAAATTCGCTATTACTATATTATCAAATTGTTTCCTTTCTCATTAAAGGGTGATGCTAAGTTATGGTTTAATTCTCTTGCTCCTGGTTGTGTGTGTAGTCCCCAGGATATGATTTACTACTTCTCTGAAAAATATTTCCCCGCTCATAAGAAACAAGCTGCTTTAAGGGAAATATTTAATTTTGTGCAAATTGAAGAAGAGAGTCTCCCACAAGCTTGGGGGAGGCTTCTCCGATTACTTAATGCTTTGCCTGATCATCCTCTCAAGAAAAATGAAATACTTGATATCTTTTATAATAGACTAACTGATGCTTCCAGAGACCACCTGGATAGTTGTGCTGGTTGTGTTTTTAGGGAAAGAACTGTTGACCAAGCTGAGTTACTATTGAATAATATATTGAGTAATGATAATGATTGGACACTTCCTGAACCAACTCTGAAGAAAAGGGGTATTCTATTTCTCAGTCCTGAAGATATGCAAGAGGCAAAGAAATCTATGAAAGAAAAAGGTATTAAAGCTGAAGATGTTAAAAAATTACCACCTATTATATAAATACATGGTCTTGATAACCCGACACAGGTAGTAGAGGTAAACTCTCACCGTAGATTTGATGAAGGTGATATTCCTCATAATAAGTCTACTAGACAATGCTTAGATGAGTTTGACAATTTTATTGTTAAACATGAAAATTTCAATGCTTATGTTAGTAGACAACTGAAACGTAATGCTTACATGCTTGACCACTTGGGTGATTATATGAGTAGAACTGTTAATGATCTTAAGCTTATTAGTAAGCATGCTTCCATGGTTACAACTCAAGTAGAACAAGTACTTAAGGCACAAGATGATTTGCTTAATGAGTTGAATAGTAAGAACAATGATAATGTTGTTAGGGTTATGACTAGAGGTGGTAAAATGACCCAGGAACCTTTGTATCCTGAGGGCCACCCTAAGAGAGTTGAGCAAGATTCCCAGAGAACTAAAACTGATTCACCTAGTCCTCGTACTAAAAAGAAAAAGAAAACTGATAGGACTTTGCATGCTAGTGAACCTGCTATAGACACACCTGAGAATCCCAATGATATTTCTATTTCCGATGTTGAGACACAATCTGGTGATGAACATGAACCTAGTGATAATGTTAATAACGATGTTCACGTTGATGCTCAACCTAGTAATGATAATGATGTAGAGATTGAACCTGCCGTTGATCTTGATAACCCATAATCAAAGAATCAACGTTATGATAAGAGAGACTTCGTTGCTAGGAAACATGGTAAAGAAAGAGAACCATGGGTTCAGAAACCCATGCCCTTTCCTCCTAAGCCATCCAAGAAAAAGGATGATGAGGATTTTGAGCGCTTTGCTAAAATGATTAGACCTATCTTTTTGCGTATGCATTTGACTGATATGCTTAAAATACCTCCTTATGCTAAGTATATGAAAGATATTGTTACTAATAAAAGAAAGATACCTGAAGCTGAAATTTCCACCATGCTTGCTAATTATACTTTTAAGGGTGGGATACCAAAGAAACTTGGAGATCCAGGAGTACCAACTATACCATGCTCCATTAAAAGAAACTATGTTAAAACTGCTTTATGTGATCTTGGAGCCGGTGTTAGTGTTATGCCTTTCTCTTTGTATCGTAGACTTGAATTGAATAAGTTAACACCTACTAAAATCTCTTTGCAAATGGCTGATAAATCAACTGCTATACCCATTGGTATTTGTGAGGATGTGCCTGTTGTGGTTGCAAACGTTACTATTTTAACGGACTTTGTTATTCTTGATATTCCCGAGGACGACAGTATGTCAATTATCCTTGGTAGACCCTTTTTGAATACTGCAGGGGCTGTTATTGATTGCAACAAAGGCAATGCCACTTTTCGTGTTAATGGTAACGAGCATACGATACACTTTCCGAAGAAACAACTTCAAGTTCATAGTATCAATTCTATTGGAAAAATTTCAACTTTCGCTATTGGAGGTTTTGAATTTCCTCTTACTACTGTCAAAAAAGAAATATGATATTCTTATTGTTGGGGACGTGTATATCCCCGTTGAGGTAATCTAGTGTCATTCAAAAATTCTCCGGTTTCATGTCATTTGGAAGAAGTTTGTTAATAAGACTTGATCAACCTTGTTAATGGATTCCTTTTGATGAGCACGAGATGGATGAATTTAGAAAGCACAACTCTCTGTACCCATCTTTTACTTTTTATTATTTAGATTAAATAAAGCTAAAATAGTATTTTCTGTTTGTTTTCTGAATTATCCATGCAATAAAAAAATGTCCCAAAAATAAAAGTTCTCCAAATGCCCTGAAAATTTAGTATGATTTTCTATAGAATATTTGAGAATTTCTGGCACTTAGAACACACCAGGGGGCCTCACCAGCTGGCCACAAGGGTGGAGGGTGCGCCCACCCCCCTAGGGCGTGCCCCTGTCCTTATGGGCCCCACGTGGCCCCCCTTCACTTATTCCAGCACCCATCCACTCCTTCTTCCTCCAGAAAAATCACTCCATAGCTCAAACTCGTGTTCTTGCTCATCTTGCTGCCATTTTTGATCTCCTGGCTCAAAGCCCCGTTCACAAAACTGCTTTGGGGGATTGTTCTTCGGTATGTGACTCCTCCAATGGTCCAATTAGTTTTTGTTCTAGTGCTTTGTTCATTGCAAATTTTTGCGGCTTTGGTGACCCTGTTCTTGAGCTTGCATGTCATATTTATTTGGTCCAAAGTAGTTTTAATGCATGATATAGCCTCTAGGCACTTGTAGGAGTAGTTGCTATCAATCTTGTTGAGTTTGGTTCACTTTTATTTTGAGTCACTAAAAATTTCAGAGGAAGAAAAATGTCTAGGAAAATGTACCGAGGTGGTTCTTCAAGGAAGCAAGCACCGAGGCGTGCGATACACGAACTGGACCTTGAACCACCAAGGGAAGCTCAAGTGAAGCCGCGTGAATGGCCGTCAGATGAATTTATGGAGCGTGCAGGTTTCAAGGATGAATTCTATGCGTACGTACAAAATGCCGGCCTCGAGGACTTCTTATCGGACAAGTGCTTACAGTATTATTATCTCACCGATTCCTTCATGCGGAGGTTTGAGTTTTCATCTAAGCGTAATACTCATACTGTCTTGTTTGATCTTTATGATGAATCTTATACCATGGACCTAGAAGACTTTTGTGATGCATGTAAAATTCCGCAATGGGGTAGTCTTAGTGAGCCTCATAAATCTGAATATAATGATTTCCTTGCAAGCATCACTGTTGGAGAAACTAGAAATATCACACAAGCCTCCATGGGTTCATCCATTTTCGTGCCGTACAATATTTTGCTCTCTTTATAGGAAGATGCATTAATGGTAAACATGATCATAGCCACCTTTGTGCTTCAGATCTTAGTGTCCTCAAATGTGCGGTGTTGGATGATAAATGATATAATTTGGGGGCCATTATTGCTAGGAGGTTACATCTTAATGCTAAGGATGGAGATTTATATGGTGGGATTTATGCAACTCGTTTAGCTAATTATTTGGGTGTATCCATAAGAGGGTACGGCATGGAGTTGCCACCTGCCTTTCTAGATTATGAGGCTATGGCGCGATACCAGTTTCTTGAGAGGAACGAATAGTTCCTCCAGTATCGACTAATCTAGTGTCATTCGAAAATTCTCCGGTTTCATGTCATTCGGAAGAAGTTTGTTAATAAGACTTGATCAACCTTGTTAATGGATTCCTTTTGATGAGCACGAGATGGATGAATTTAGAAAGCACAACTCTCTGTACCCATCTTTTACTTTTTGTTATTTAGATTAAATAAAGCTAAAATAGTATTTTCTGTTTGTTTTCTGAATTATCCGTGCAATAAAAAAATGTCCCAAAAATAAAAGTTCTCCAAATGCCCTGAAAATTTAGTATGATTTTCTATAGAATATTTGAGAATTTCTGGCACTTAGAACACACCAGGGGGCCTCACCAGCTGGCCACAAGGGTGGAGGGTGCGCCCACCCCCTAGGGTGTGCCCCTGTCCTTATGGGCCCCACGTGGCCCCCCTTCACTTATTCCAGCACCCATCCACTCCTTCTTCCTCCAGAAAAATCACTCCATAGCTCAAACTCGTGTTCTTGCTCATCTTGCTGCCATTTTTGATCTCCTGGCTCAAAGCCCCGTTCACAAAACTGCTTTGGGGGATTGTTCTTCGGTATGTGACTCCTCCAATGGTCCAATTAGTTTTTGTTCTAGTGCTTTGTTCATTGCAAATTTTTGCGGCTTTGGTGACCCTGTTCTTGAGCTTGCATGTCATATTTATTTGGTCCAAAGTAGTTTTAATGCATGATATAGCCTCTAGGCACTTGTAGGAGTAGTTGCTATCAATCTTGTTGAGTTTGGTTCACTTTTATTTTGAGTCACTAAAAATTTCAGAGGAAGAAAAATGTCTAGGAAAATGTACCGAGGTGGTTCTTCAAGGAAGCAAGCACCGAGGCGTGCGATACGCGAACTGGACCTTGAACCACCAAGGGAAGCTCAAGTGAAGCCGCGTGAATGGCCGTCAGATGAATTTATGGAGCGTGCAGGTTTCAAGGATGAATTCTATGCGTACGTACAAAATGCCGGCCTCGAGGACTTCTTATCGGACAAGTGCTTACAGTATTATTATCTCACCGATTCCTTCATGCGGAGGTTTGAGTTTTCATCTAAGCGTAATACTCATACTGTCTTGTTTGATCTTTATGATGAATCTTATACCATGGACCTAGAAGACTTTTGTGATGCATGTAAAATTCCGCAATGGGGTAGTCTTAGTGAGCCTCATAAATCTGAATGTAATGATTTCCTTGCAAGCATCACTGTTGGAGAAACTAGAAATATCACACAAGCCTCCATGGGTTCATCCATTTTCGTGCCGTACAATATTTTGCTCTCTTTATAGGAAGATGCATTAATGGTAAACATGATCATAGCCACCTTTGTGCTTCAGATCTTAGTGTCCTCAAATGTGCGGTGTTGGATGATAAATGATATAATTTGGGGGCCATTATTGCTAGGAGGTTACATCTTAATGCTAAGGATGGAGATTTATATGGTGGGATTTATGCAACTCGTTTAGCTAATTATTTGGGTGTATCCATAAGAGGGTACGACATGGAGTTGCCACCTGCCTTTCTAGATTATGAGGCTATGGCGCGATACTAGTTTCTTGAGAGGAACGAATAGTTCCTCCAGTATCGACTAATCTTTGACAGACGGCGTGCCGTCCATGTTACCCTTCTTGCTCCTGCCTTCTTTAACTTTCAGGTAAATGGGAGATGTTTTATAATTAGAGAGGAGGCAAACGAGTATGAGAGAATAGCGGAGGCTGCTCGCCTCCAGGAGGCAGCTCGTCAAGTGGTAGCTGCCGCAGCACAGTATGCCCCCAACTATGATTCCGGATATCATCCAGGCCAGCGGTGGCCTTAGACCAACTTAGGCCAAAAGCCTAAGCTTGGGGGAGTACGTATTTCTCACCAACATTACGTTCATGTTCACACACTCATTCTAGTTGTCGGTGTTCATAATTTTTGATTGTATCATCCATGCTAGTTTATTTCTTTTCCCGCTTTCTTCTTGTGTGTTTGGAAAACTTTAAAAAAACCAAAAAAATGTTGTAGTTTATTTCCTTCCTATGCATGCTTAGTAGTAATATTAAAAGAAAACCCAAAAAGATCTCTCGTTCTTCTTTTGTTTGTTGGGAGCTTTCCCGTGTAAATAGTTTTTCTCGTTCTTGTTTCTCTTCCTTCAGAAAAACAAAAACTCCAAAAATATTTCAGTGTGTTTCTTTGAAATTCTTTTCTTTTCCTTGGGGTCGAGGGGAGAAGACCATGATGAAAATGTTGAGTGGCTCCATATGCATTATTGTTGATCTAACAAAGAGCCCATATTACCTTGTCTTCTCCTTTGAATAAATGTTTGCAGATTCCAGCTTAGTCCAATGCACGTGCACTATTATTATTATCCACACCGTTCGATCGTGCAAGTGAAAGGCAATAATGACGATATATGATGAAATGATTGAGATGAGGAAAAACTGATATGAACTCGACCTATCTTGTTTTTTTAAATATGATTAGTTCATCGTTCCTGATTCATCCTATTATGAATGAAACATGTTTGCAATGACAATTAGAGATTATAGTTACTCATGCCATGCTTAATCAGCTAGGAGTTTATAATGGTTTACCTTGCGTGCCAACATGGAAATTAAAATGGTTGTGATGTAGTATGACAGGATGGTATCCTCCTTTGAATGATTCGAGTGGCTTGACTTGGCACATGTTCACGCATGTAGTTGAAACAAAATCAACATAGCCTCTACGATATTTATGTTCATGGTGATTTATATCCTACTCATGCTTGCATTCAATGTTGGTTAATCTCAATGCATGTTTATGACTGTTGTCGCTCTCTAGTTGGTCGCTTCCTAGTCTTTTTCTAGCCTTCACTTGTACTAAGCGGGAATAGTGCTTGTGCATCCACTTCCATAAACCCCAAAGTATTCCATATGAGTACACCATACCTTCCTATATGCGGTATTTACCTGCCGTTCCAAGTAAATTTGCATGTGCCAAACTCTAAACCTTCAAGTAATAATCTGTTTTGTATGCTCGAATCGCTCATGTACCAACTAGGGCTGTCAATATCTGCCATGCTAGGTGGGTTATTCTCACGATGAGTGGACTCCGCTCATCATTCACGAGAAAATGGTTGGTAACCAGGATGCCCAGTCCCATGCTCAAATCAAATCAAAATAATTGCAAACAAAACTCCCCCGGGAATGTTGTTAGTTGGGCGGTACCCGTTGTTTCGGACCAGCCGTGGAGTGTGCTTGTTGGTGGTGGGGGAGTAGAAACTTTACCATTCTGTTTGGGAACCGCCTATAATGTATGTAGCATGGAAGATACCGAGATCTCTTGGTTGTTATGTTGACAATGAAAGCATGCCGCTCAAAATATTATTTACCTCTATTTCAAAACTCGAGCTCTGGCACCTCCGCAAATCCCTGGTTCCCTCTGCGAAGGGCCTATCTATTTACTTTTATTGCCGAGTCATCATCCTCTTATAAAAATCACCAGTTAGAGAGAACCACTGTCATTTGTATGCGTTATTATTAATTATATTGAGTATGACTGTGACTGGATCTCTTTTACCATGAATTACAATTTCTAGTCAGTCCTTGATCTTTAGTGGTGCTCTGCATTTATGTTTTGCGGTCTCAGAAAGGGCTAGCGAGATACCATCTTGTTATATCATATCATGATTGTTTTGAAAAAGTGTTGTCATCTGCGATTTATTATTATTGCTTGCTAGTTGATTATGCCATTGATATGAGTAAATGTGAGACCTAAAAGTTATTGTGAATATGGTTAGTTCATGATCTTTGCTGAAAACTTGAATGCTGGCTCTACATATTTGCAACAACAAGATCAAACAGAGTTTGTAAAAGTTTTTCTTTATCACTTTCAGTTTGTCAACTGAATTGCTTGAGGACAAGCAATGGGTTAAGCTTGGGGGAGTTGATACGTATCCGTCGTATCTACTTTTCCAAGCTCTTTTGCCCTTGTCTTAGACTCTAACTTGCATGATTTGAATGGAACTAACCCGGACTGACGCTGTTTTCAGCAGAATTGCTATGGTGTTATTTTTGTGCAGAATAAGAAGTTCTCGGAATGACCTGAAACTTCACGGAAATAAGTTTTGGAATTAATAAAAAATATTAGCGGAAGAATCAAGTGAAGGGGCCCACACCCTGGCCATAAGGGTGGGGGCGCGCCCACCCCCCGGGGCGCGCCCTCCGACCTTGTGGGCCCCCTGGACCTCCACCGACCCCAGCTCCAACTCCATATATTCTCTTTCGGGGAGAAAAAAATCAGAGCGAAAGATTCATCACGTTTTACAATACGGAGCCGCCGCCAAGCCCTGTTCTTCCTCGGGAGGGCAGATCTGGAGTCCGTTCGGGGCTCCGGAGAGGGGAATCCGTCGCCATCGTCATCATCAACCATCCTCCATCACCAATTTCATGATGCTCACCGCCGTGCGTGAGTAATCCCATCGTAGGCTTGCTGGACGGTGATGGGTTGGATGAGATTCACCATGTAATCGAGTTAGTTTTGTTAGGGTTTGATCCCTAGTATCCACTATGTTCTAAGATTGATGTTGCTATGACTTTGATATGCTTAATGCTTGTCACTAGGGCCTGAGTGCCATGATTTTAGATCTAAACCCATTATGTTTTCATGAATATATTTGTATTCTTGATCCGATATTGCAAGTTATAGTCACCTACTACGTGTTATGATCCGGCAACCCCGGAGTGACAATAGTCGGGACCACTCGTGGTGATGACCGTAGTTTGAGGAGTTCATGTATTCACTAAGTGCTAATGCTTTGGTCCGGTACTCTATTAAAAGGAGGCCTTAATATCCCTTAGTTTGCATTAGGACCCCGCTGCCACTGGAGGGTAGGACAAAAGATGTCCTGCAAGTTCTTTTCCATAAGCACATATGAATATATTCGGAATACATGCCTACATTATATTGATGAACTTGAGTTAGTTCTATGTCACCCTATGTTATAACCGTTGCGTGATGAATGCGATCCGACATAATTATCCATCATTGATCCATTGCCTACGAGCTTTTCACATATTGATCTTTGCTTCATATTTTTCCGTTGCCACTGTTACAATTGCTACAAAACTGCTACTGTTACTTTTGCCACCGTTACCGTTACTTCCATACTACTTTGCTACTAAATACTTTGCTACAGATATTAAGTCTTTCAGGTGTGGTTGAATTGACAACTCAGCTGCTAATACTCAAGAATATTCTTTGGCTCCCCTTGTGTCGAATCAATAAATTTGGGTTGAATACTCTACCCTCGAAAACTGTTGCGATCCCCTATACTTGTGGGTTATCAATACCCCCTCCCTTCCTCGTACTTCATTTACTCTGCTCGACCTCAACTCGCTCGAGCTCTCAGACCTAGCCCCGCCGCTACACTCCATCGTCGCCGGTGAGGAAGAGCTTCACTGCCTCGACCTCGTCGCCGTCGTACTCGCGCTGACCGCGGAAATCTTCACTCTGCCGCCAGTGTAGCTGTCTCTCGCCACCGAGTTAGGGCGTGGGAGATCTGAACAGACGAACTTCTCCATCTCCACTCCCAGTTCATAGTGTTCTTCGTCCAAGGTAAACAAAATCTAGTTTTACTGGCCTACTTTGATTCTCATGATTTCCACAAAATCTTCAAAATGTTTTTATTCTTCAACTTCCCTTTCCTTAAACACCCAGTTGCATCAGTACCTTGATTTGTTTCTCTAAGCTGTCTTTTTCTTCAAGATTCCTTAATTGTGTGGATTTACTAATCTATACAACTCTGGGACTTGATTCTTTTGAAAAAATTCTGAGAACGCATATGACCTCTCCAAATTCTTCGCACCTATACTCTATTCACAGGTACAAAATGTCTGCTGCTGAATCACTAGATTCTCATCAACTTAACTCATTTGCAGTGTTTCTCGAAGATAAGTTGCACACTTCCTCAGAAACATCAATTGTTCAAAATCCTCAATTGAAGAAAATGGCTGACGGGAAAAGACCTCAAAAGGGAGGAAAGAGACCAGAGTCCAAAACTGCTTTTGAGATTCCTGAGGATATATATGCTGGGTACTGTACTCCTGATGAAGCAACTCATGGTAAAGAGAACAAGAATCAACGCAAAGTGCGCATACAGAGGATTGAGAGGAGATGGGCCAAGGAATGGAGGGAGTATCGCTATGTCACTCTCAAGTACATGAAGAAATTCGCTATACACCCTCCATGTCCAAGACCTCCATTGCCTCCAGGCCAAGAAGCTGATCCCTCAAGCATCAGGCGTGGTGAGGAATTTCCCAAAGAATGGGCCAAGCTCCAAGACAAATTGGCTAAAGGAGCAGTGAAGAAATTCAATGAAGACTCTGCTGCTGCTGCTGAGGCCTCTGCCAGCAAGCCTAAGAAGGCTCTGCCAAAGAAAACAGTTGTGAAGCCGAGTTCCTCAATAGCAATGCCCTCACGGCCAACGTCGAACCCTTAAGGCAAATTCCTCAGGCAACTTCTTCAAGGGCAGTGCCAATTACCTCTGTTGCCTCAAAATCCTCAACTACTGCTGCAAAGTCCTCAACACCTTTGCGTCTTGCCACGTGCTAACGGACCGCGGGATTTTCTATTGCTTCAGGAGCATCTGCAAGTTCCTCAGCTCCACCACAGTCCTCAATAGGTCCAACTCTGTTGAAGAAAAAGTTCACTGCTGGACGTGGATCGAGGCCAAGTCCTCATAAGCAACAAGTTGCTTTCCAAGTTTCGTTTGATGATGATGAAGCTCATGAGAACTATCTGAAATCATCAGGGACAGGCAAGAAAGGGCCGCTAAAGCCAAAGGCAGTTCTGTGCCTCTCATGCTGGATCTAAAGAAGATCCTTGACTTTGTTGATCTGTGGCAAAAGAATCCAAATACACCTCTGCCTGACCTAAACCACACTCCTTGTCAAAGTCACATGTTGACCGAATTCATAGGTGAGGAAAATGGAAAATTGAAAAAGGCAGGCAAGTCAAGAAGGCTCAGTACAAGAAGGAGCATTTTCTAAAGAACAATGTTGTGAACATGTCTCCTGAAGAACTTGTATCTCTGCAAAAGGAAATCAGAGGCCTCAGTGATGAATTTGACAGATATTATGTCGATTGACTAGGTGCTTGTCGGTTTCAAAACCGGCGGATCTTGGGTAGGGGGTCCCGAACTGTGCGTCTAAGGTCGATGGTAACATGAGACGGGGGACACGATGTTTACCCAGGTTCGGGCCCTCTCGATGGAGGTAATACCCTACTTCCTGCTCGATTGATCTTGATAAATATGAGGATTACAAGAGTTGATCTACCACAAGATCGTAATGGCTAAACCCTAGAAGTCTAGCCTGTTTGATTATGATTGCCTCTACGGACTGAACCCTCTAGTTTATATAGACACCGAAGGGGCCTAGGGTTTGTACAAAGTTGGTTTACAGAGGAAGGAATCTTCATATCCGGACGCCAAGCTTGCCATCCACGCAAAGGAGAGTCCCATCCGGACCTAGGAGGAAGTCTTCTATCTTGTATCTCCATGGCCCATCAGTCCGGCCCATGTCACATAGGCCGGACGCCCGAGGTCCCCTTAATCAGGGACTCCCTCAGTAGCCCCTGAACTAGGCTTCAATGACGATGTGTCCAGCGCGCAGATTGTCCTCGACATTGCAAGGCGGGTTCCTCCTTCGAATACTTCAAAGTAGTCCTCGAACATTGAAAATGTGTCCGGCTCTGCAAAACAAGCTCCACATACAGCTGCAAAGAGTTTAATATCAACAAGTCCCATCTACTGACATCTTTCGTAGTGAGACGCCACGTCCCTGCACGGTCATTATTTCGAACCATTTTTTAGCCTCCTGCTCCACGTTTCGAGATGCGGTTTCCATTGGCACGTCTTGTTGAAGCAGAGATCGTGTCCCCTTATCACGGGATTCTTATCAATACGGGCGTGGGTAATCCCACCGTGCCGTCCGCCCGACCCTTGGGGAATAGGCGAGTTTTAAGGTGAGTGGGGAGGCGCTTGATATTCGCTGCCTTTATAAAGAGATAAGGATTCACCCTTTCACCCATGCCCTCTTTCTCTCTGCCCACCCATTCTCGAGCCCCAGCGCCCAAGCGTCCATCCTTTCCGCCCCAAAAAGCACTCCAACCATGTCCGGATCTGGAGCACAGGGCAAGTGGATGGCCTCCTCCGTCATGGAGAAGGACATCACGAAGCTCCGAGAGGCGGGGTACTTCGCCTAGGAAATTGCCCACCGGCTTCCGGCCAAGGGGCAGATCGTCCCCACCCCGAAGCCCCAGGAGAGAGTGGTGTTCATCCCCCACTTCGTCCGTGGATTGGGATTTCCCCTCCACCCATTCATCCGCGGACTCATGTTCTTATATGGGCTAGATTTCCATGATCTGGCCCCAAGCTCCTTCCTCAACATCTCGGCATTCATTGTCGTGTGCGAGGCCTTCCTCCGCATCCCACCCCACTTCGGATTGTGGCTAAAGACCTTCAATGTGAAGCCGAACATTTTGGTGTATGGAAAGATAAGTATCTTAGCTGCATATAAACGCTGCTCCCCCTCCTCCCCTCTTGCAACGCTCCTGCGAGCGCGGGGGGGGGGGGGAACCCTAGCCGCCGGTCCCCTCGTCCCCACCTCTCCCCCTCCTGCCCTGCCGCCGCCGGCTGGTGCTGACGGGCAAAGCCCTGGTGGCGCGGCGGCGGCGGGGCCCCTTCTTCTCCTCTTCTCGAAGTGGCCGGCGCAGGACGACAGCTCCTGGTGGCGGCGCGGGGCTACTGCGGGGCCCTGCGGCGCGCGCGTGGTGCGGCGGTCGGAGGCGGCGCGTCGGTGACGCATCCTGGTGAAGTGCAGCGGCTGTGGTGCTCCGGCTCGGGAGGCGGCGCGCGGGCGAGGCTCTGCCCAGATCCGCTCGATGGCGCAGGGGCTTGGTCGGCGGCGCCGGCGGAGGTTGGCGGCGGTGGCGTGCCCGTCCTTGCGCTGGCGGCGGCGGATGCAGTGGCAGCCACATCTGGCGGGCGGCGCGGGCGGGGTCTCTGTGGGCAGCTTGGGCCGCGGTCGGCCATCTCTGCGGTGGTAGGTGGAGTGGCGGTGCGGTGGTGTAGGTGGTGGTTCGTGCTGGTGGTGGCGCTGGCAGTGGTGTGGGCTTCGGCCGACCTTGCGTGCGGCGGTTGTTGGTGGCGATGGTTCGGGGCTGCCCCTCGGGGTCCCGACGTGGATGTGGGCTGCCATGGCGTGGTGGTGGCCCATGGCGGTGGTCTGGGTCGTTTCACGGCGGCGGCTGGACTTCTTCGGCGTCTGTCTGTCGGTGAGCACCCTTGGCGACCTTTGATTCCTCTCCCCGTCGTTCGGGCGCTACATTCATCGGAGGGTTGGCCCTCTCCCAGCGGCGCCCATCGCCCGTCTCGCGCCTGGCGGCAGGACCGAGCTCGTCTCGCGCCCGGCAGCAGGACCAGACTCGTCTCGTGCCCGGCAGCAGGACCAGACTCGTCTCGCGCCCAACAGCAAGACCTGAATCGTCTCGCGCCCGGCTGCAGGACCGAGCTCGTCTCGCGCCCGGTAGCAGGACAGGTCGATGGTGGCCAGTTTTGGCCGGACTATCGGGTCTCGACGCCGGGGACTGCTTAGGAGTGAGAAAGGCGGTTCCTTTCCATTCGTCTCTTTGGTTGGGGTAGCGGTGGGTGGTGGGTGAGGTGGCGTCAAGGTCCTGGATGCTGGGGCGGCAACCCTGGTGGTGGTGTCGCGGTGCTCCTGGGCAAAGCCCGTGACTTGGTGCTGCTTGGTGGGCATGGCCGTGTGGGCGGCGTGGTAGCCAGGGTGTGGCGTTCGGTGGCGATGAATATTGGTCGGGATGAAAACCTGTTCTATCTTCGGATTGACCGGCGACGGCGAAGCTCGTTCCCTTCTTGAAGGCGTCGCCGCGACTCTCGTTGCCCGTCGTGTTGCTCCGGGGGAAACTCTGATCCTTGGGTCGGGTGGTGGCGGCACTTCGGTGTCGTAACCTTCCTGTAGGCACCACCTTGGAGCTCACGGTGCGTCGTATGTAGCTTCTTCTCTTCGTGGTGGCGTGTTCACGGTTGAGGCCCCCGGTGGCTCTTGTAGTGCTAGGGGTGGTGTTGCTGCGTTCAGCGCCTATGTATCCTGCCTTGGGTGTGTGCGTGTGTTTTGGTGGCGTGTGTTGTACTGGGTTGTTGGTGATTTTTGCTTTATATATGAAGCGGGGCGAAAGCCTTTTTCGGTAATGTGAAGCCGAAGGTGGTGGGTGGTTAACACGCAGAGTGCGGAGGTGCTATGGTGAACAATATGTCCAACATCACGTGGCCCAAAGGCACCTTCGTGGAGACTGTCAAAGGGTGGCAGCAGCAGTGGTTCTACGTCACAGAGCCCCGCGACACCACCTGAGCCGCGGATCCCGAATTCAAGTTCGGGGCCCCAATGCGGCTTACCTCCTGGCTAGAGAAGGGCCTGGACTGGGCCTCGTTGGATGAGCTGACGGCGCTGCAGACGCTCATCAAGAGTATGGTGGACAAGAACATCAAGCTTGTCAATGTGATCCAGGTGATGCTTTTTCACCGGATCCTTCCTTGCCAAAGCCGGACTTGCAATCTGTGGGAGTTCGATCCAGCCAAGCACCAGACCTTGCAACAGTTCTTAGGTGCTACGCACGAAGGCATCTGGAAGGTGATTTTTAAGGCCAATGAGACATGCCCGAAGACGACCGAGCACCGTGGGTACAACCTGACCCATCCCGCCAGTCCGGTAAGTTTTTCGTATTTCAAGGTGCATCCTTCACCTGTTCATTCAAGGAAGATGTATAAGCTTCCCTATCTGTCTTTTCAGGGCTAGACAATGAAGGCGGAGCAGATCCAGTGTCCGTCTCCGCTGCCCAAAAACCCAGCAATCCCACTTCTGACGAAGATGCTAGTTCCAGCGCCCTACCAGACGCCGGAGAAGAAGGCCAAGGAGACCAGATGTGGCCTCCGCCGTAAAGGCACTTTGGACGTGACGTCCGAAGACGCCGAAACCCACTCCTCCCCCGCCACCAAGGACGAGGAGGAGGAGGAGGAAAGCAACTCTCCCCCCGAGGGGGGAGGAAGAAAAGGACGGCCTCCACGAATCTGGAGGCAGAGGCGTCCAAGAAGGGGAAGATCTCCCTCGCGGACAACTCCGCATTAGACACTGACAGCAGCTCCGAGTGGCGCCCCAGGGAGAAGCCCCTGGCCGGATCGTAAGTACACAAAGGCACTTATACACACATATATCCAACTTCTTTACTTCGTGGTTTTAATATGTTGAATCGTGCACTGCAGTCCGGCCCACGGCCGCCCCCAGCGATCCTCATCTTCGGGGAATTCGCTGGATCCAAATGTGATGGATAGCGGGTCGCTTCCTGCGGCCTCCTCTCCCAAGGACATGGATGGCGCCGAGATGTTTTCCCAAAGGACCTCCCCAGGCTAGGGAGAGATACAGGAGGCCGTCAGGGCAGCGCCAGAGGGTGATACCTCGGCCGCCGGACACATGGGGGAGCAAATCCCCCCGGAGACTGGCGATGGGGGCCATATCCAATTTGGCCCCCAGTCGAATACTATTCCAGAGGCCCATACGGCTCTGGAATCAGGTAAGCTGCTTCCTTCGAAAGAAGGAGGTGCACCTATTCCGCCGGTAACCTCTGTCGATCCAGAGGCGCTGTATACTCTACTGGAAGCGCTGCAAAGTGCTTCCATTGTTGAGGAACACCGTATCCTTATGGGTACGGTGGTTGAGAGGGTTCAGTCCATTAAGAGCGGACTGACCGAAGCCTGCACCAACCTTCTAAGAGGCTTTGAGGTATGCGACATAATTATGCAAAAAGAATGTCATAGTATAGAAAGTAGCCCCTGAGACTCTGTCCGGTGTTCGAAAAGAAAAGCCGGACTCAAATAATTTTCGCAGGAGACTAACCATACATGTCTATGTGAATAAGCAGGCGTCGATGCTGGCTGCGACCTCCCACTCCACCGAAGTCTCCAAACTGAAGCAGAATCTGGAGCAGGCCGAGGAAGAGCTCGGCCGTGTGAAAAAACAACTAGAGGACAAGCAAGGTATGCAATTGTTGGGGAACGTAGTAATTTCAAAAAAATTCCTACGCACACGCAAGATCATGGTGATGCATAGCAACGAGAGGGGAGAGTGTTGTCCACGTACCCTCGTAGACCGATAGCGGAAGCGTTAACACAACGCGGTTGATGTAGTCGTACGTCTTCACGATCCGACCGATCAAGTACCGAACGTACGGCACCTCCGAGTTCAGCACACGTTCAGCTCGATGACGTCCCTCGATCTCCGATCTAGCCGAGTGTTGAGGGAGAGTTTCGTCAGCACGATGGCGTGGTGACGATGATGATGTTCTACCAACGCAGGGCTTCGCCTAAGCACCGCTACGATATTATCGAGGTGTAATATGATGGAGGGGGGCACCGCACACGGCTAAGAGATCAATAGATCAATTGTTGTCTCTATGGGGTGCCCCCTGCCCCCGTATATAAAGGAGCAAGGGGGAGGCCGCCGGCCAAGGAGGAGGGCGCGCCAAGGGGGGAGTCCTACTCCCACTGGGAGTAGGACTCCTCCTTTCCTTGTTGGAATAGGAGAAGGGAAGGGAGAAGGAGAAAGAAGGAAGGGGACGCCCCCCTCCCTAGTCCAATTCGGACTAGTCCATGGGGAGGGGTGCGGCCACCCTTTGGGGCCTTTCTCTCCTTTCCCGTATGGCCCATTAAGGCCCAATACGAATTCCCGTAACTCTCCGGTACTCCGAAAAATACCCGAATCACTCGGAACCTTTCCGATGTCCGAATATAGTCGTCCAATATATCGATCTTTACGTCTCGACCATTTCGAGACTCCTCGTCAAGTCCCTAATCTCATCCGGGACTCCGAACTCCTTCGGTACATCAAAACATATAAACTCATAATATAACTGTCATCGTAACGTTAAGCGTGCGGACCCTACGGGTTCGAGAACTATGTAGACATGACCGAGACACCTCTCCGGTAAATAACCAATAGCGGAACCTGGATGCTCATATTGGCTCCCACATATTCTACGAACATCTTTATCGGTCAAACCGCATAACAACATACGTTGTTCCCTTTGTCATCGGTATGTTACTTGCCCGAGATTCGATCGTCGGTATCACCATACCTAGTTCAATCTCGTTACCGGCAAGTCTCTTTACTCGTTCCGTAATACATCATCCCACAACTAACTCATTAGTTACAATGCTTGCAAGGCTTATAGTGATGTGCATTACCGAGTGGGCCCAGAGATACCTCTCCGACAATCAGAGTGACAAATCCTAATCTCGAAATGCGCCAACCCAACAAGTACCTTCGGAGACACCTGTAGAGCACCTTTATAATCACCCAGTTACGTTGTGACGTTTGGTAGCACACAAAGTGTTCCTCCGGTAAACGGGAGTTGCATAATCTCATAGTCATAGGAACATGTATAAGTCATGAAGAAAGCATTAGCAACATACTAAACGATCGTGTGATAAGCTAACGGAATGGGTCAAGTCAATCACATCATTCTCCTAATGATGTGACCCCGTTAATCAAATGACAACTCATGTCCATGGCTAGGAAACATAACCATCTTTGATCAACGAGCTAGTCAAGTAGAGGCATACTAGTGACACTCTGTTTGTCTATGTATTCACACAAGTATTATGTTTCCGGTTAATACAATTCTAGCATGAATAATAAACATTTATCATGATATAAGGAAATAAATAATAACTTTATTATTGCCTCTAGGGCATATTTCCTTTAGCAATGACCTATTCAGATCTAGAAAGATATGAATTGCTTGTGTTGATCATGTTACCATGATATTTTGTAGGAGCTGCGACCGAGGTGGAGTCCCTCAAGAACGCGCTGCCGAGGACCAGAAGAGAGCGGCGAAGGAACAAGCCGCCCGTGAAAAACATGAGGCAAGGGTCGGGGAGGTCCAACAGGAGCTCGCCGTAAAGAAATGCGAGTTCTTGGAGCGCAAGTTTGCGGACCAAGAGTCTGAACTTGCTAAGGCCCTCCAAAGCGCACAAGAGGCCCGGTTTGAAGCCCAGGGCACCCTCCAGGAAATCCAGGAGGCCAGGAAAATCGCGGCCGGTAAGGCCTTTATTATGCAGAGCAAATTTGTGAAGAAAAGGTACCTCTTACTAACCCGGATTTGGAGTTCTCCAGGAGCATTTGCGGATCTGCCGCGCAGTGTTGCTGATGCTGCGGAGTTCTTCCGAGCCGAAGACGGGAGCTCAACGAAGAAGCTATTTTGGTGCAATACCTTGCGCCAGAGCATCCGGTGCCCTTTAGCGATCAGCTGAAATAGTTGACCGAACTGCATAGGGTGGCCGAATTGGCCATGAAGGATTTGATAATCCGTCTATGGCCTGCCAAAGCCATACCCAGCAGCTACTTTGGGCTCGTGAAGCGGCTGGTCAATGCCTGCCCTCGGCTTGATGCCATCAAGTGGTCGGTCTGCATCGAAGGTACGCGGATGGCCTTCACCCGTGTCAAGGTGCAGTGGGCGAAGATGAACACCGTCAAGCTCGCGACCGAGGGACCGCCTGCGGGCAAGGAGCACCGTACGCCCGAGCGGTATTTTGATGATGTCCTGGAGGGATCTCGCATTGTAGAGGGCCAATGCGCAAAAGACATTATCTTTGAATGAATACATTCATGTTATCCCATCTTGTATTATGAAACAAAGCTGATATGTAATATAATGCTTGTTGTTTATTAAAATTTCGCCTCCTGTGCAGCCATTTTATTAAATCTGAGAGTTGGCCAGTCGTCGGCTTCAGCCCCCACGTAGGTAGTATGGGGGTGTTCGGGTTGAAACCTAAACACTCTTGATCCAAGAGTTTGGTCCTTGAAGGAGGTGTTTAGCGCAGCGAACCAGGCAATCGGACTATGTGGCTTTATCACCCTCACTTAGCCATAGGAGTTTGACAATAGAAATGTAGGCGCAGCCCCTGGTTAGGATATGTTAATCCGGACTAGGGTGCTGTAGACACCTGATAGGGTGGAGGCCGATCCGTCGCACAGTGCGGAAAAAAATCGCAAGAGATTTTAACCTCCATATAGCTGACCAGCTCTCGCCGCATCATGACAGTCAGTTTTCGGCTTTCTCTACTGAGGTGTTTACTCGGATAAACCAGAAACACAATCGCAGTAGTTCTCCCTTTACTACCCTCCCCGATAGGACAGAACGTAAGGTAGCAAGCACAGGAGCCGGGCAACCCAACTATTGACCAAAGACATGATTCGGAGCCGATGCATATAATGCTAAATTCGGGGTGCCGAACTATACTGTAAAAAGTGTTCGAACTTTGTCGCCGTAGTACGGAGCGCAATGAAGCCCCTGGCGAATTAAAGCATACCAAAGTGTACGGGTGCAATCGATAAGAATATCGAAATAAAATGAAGTAGTAAGCCAGTGCCACATAAGTTGGGCCGCAAACTGTTTCAATTATAATTTAATTAATACGTCAAAGCATATTTGTACAAATAGTGCGATAGGCAACAATGCTATTTAACATGCCGAGACTAAGGGGGAGCTGCGTGCGGGTCCTGAAAACAGGTAGAGTGATCGTCAAGAAGATCAACTAGAGATTCCCCCACACGTCTATGCTGCTTGCCACCTTGGTGTGTCCATCCTTTGAAAGGGTCGATGATCAGGCCATCGTGAGGGGCCTGTGGAAAGAAACATAAAAACGATAAAAAGAAAACAGAAAGTAAGTGTGCCCGAGGAAGGTCGAGCCGTATTATGGACCACAATCAAGTTGTGCCTCCGTCTTTGCCCATGGTATCTTGAGTGCATAGTTATGTACGCGCGGTACGTATGCTGCCATTTGGTCGGGACTGAGACGGAGGCCGAATTGCTAGTCGAACTCCTGACGAGCTGGACTGTCAAGATGCAGAGTAGTCCGGACTCGTTTGGCAGTGTCCGGGAGCTTGGCCGCTAAATTACAATTCTGCTTGATAAGGCTGCTCTGTACTTCCGCTGCCAGGGCCGCGGTGTGCTCCTCGGTACGGAGGGAGCGTTCAGTGTTTCCATTGGCTGTTATGACACCGCGTGGTCCGGGCATCTTGAGTTTGAGATAAGCATAGTGTGGCACCGCATTGAATCGAACAAATGTAGTTCGTCCGAGCAGTGCGTGATAGCCACTGCGAAAGGGGACTATATCGAAGATCAAGTCCTCGCTTTGGAAGTTGTCCAGAGATCCGAAGACGACTTCCAATGTGATTGAACCCATGCAGTGGGCCTCTACACCTGGTATTACTCCTTTAAAGGTAGTTTTTGTGGGCTTGATCCTTGATGGATCGATGCCCATCTTGCGGACTGTATCCTGATAGAGCAGGTTGAGGTTGCTTCCACCGTCCATGAGGACTCGTGTGAGGTGGAATCCATCAATGATTGGGTCGAGGACCAGTCCGGCTGAACCGCCATGACGGATACTGGTCGGATGGTCCCTGCGATCGAAAGTGATTGGGCAGGAGGACCATGGGTTGAATTTTGGGGCGACTGGCTCTATCGCATAGACGTCCCTGAGCGCGCGTTTGCGCTCCCTCTTGGGGATATGGGTAACGTATATCATGCTCACCGTTTTAACTTGGGGGGGAAACTTCTTCTGTCCCCCTGTGCTCGGCGGACGGGCTCCTCGTCGTCGTCCTCACTTTGCAACCCTTTCCCCTTGTTCTCGGTATTTAACTTACCGACCTGTTTAAAGACCCAATAGATTGGCTGGTTTATCGGGGGTGCCGTGGATCTGACATGGACAATCGAGTATGCGGTCCAAGATGGATGAGCCTGGATTGTTTCTTTTAAATGGCTTCTTCCGCTGGCCGGACTTGGAGCCACTGAATCCGGCGTTGACCGTCGTGTCATCGGTATTATCACCGTTGCTTTGGCGCTTGTGCCTGTTGAGTCTGGGCTTGCCGTTGCTATTTCTGGCTTCAGAGGTGCCAGGTTCGCTTGCATTATTATTGCTACGGGCTAGCCAGCTATCTTCGCCCATGCAAAAGCGGGTCATAAGTGGCGTGAGGGCTGCCATGGACTTCGGCTTTTCCTGGCCGAGGTGTCGGCCGAGCCATTCGTCACGGATGCTATGCTTAAAGGCCGCTAGGGCTTTGACATCCAGACAATCGACGATCTGGTTCTTTTTATTTAGGAACCTAGTCCAGAATTTCCTGGCTGAGTCTCCGGGCTATTGGACTATGTGACTTAAGTCATCGGCATCCGGAGGTCGGATGTATGTACCTTGGAAGTTGTCGCGGAAGGCGTCTTCCAAGTGCTCCCAGCTGCCAATTGAGTTTTCTGGCAGGCTGTTTAACCAGTGCCGAGCTGGTCCCTTGAGTTTTAGCGGGAGGTATTGGATGGCATGAAGATCATCACCGCGGGCCATATGAATGTGGAGAAGAAAGCCCTCAATCCATACCGCGGGATCTGTTGTTCCATCATATGATTCGATATTCATGGGTTTAAACCCTTCTGGGAATTCGTGCTCTATTACTTCATCAGTGAAGCAGAGGGGGTGTGCGGCGCCTCTATATCGGGCCAAATCGCGACGTAGCTCGGATGGAGTCCATCTGCGGTTTTCGGCTCGGACGTGGTTATGTCCGGCTAGATATCCGTCGTCGCGCATCGGGGCACGCCCCCGTGATCCGTAGATCGATCTGGTATGACCTGCCCTATTTTCTAGGTCTTGCCGCAGGTCATATGTATATCCCCGAGCTGTTGTGTCTCTACCTTGACGACGAGGTGGTATGGGCTGGTGTTCGGCTTGAGTTGCCGTTTTGCCCCGGCCGTGTGGTGGTAGATTAGCCGCGTTACGTGCTGATGGTATGGGCTCCAGTGCCTCGTCATCAAATTGAGGTAGCAGTTTACACTTCGGGTAACTTTTGGTTGGGCGCTCGAGGCCGTATTCCTCGGCTGCTAGGACATTAGTCCACGTGTCATTGAGTAGGTCTTGATCAGCTTGAAGCTGCTGCTACTTCTTTTTTAGGCTCCTTGCAGTGGCTATTAGCCGGCGCTTAAAGCGCTCCTGCTCGAGAGGTTCCTCAGGCACGATAAAGTCTTCATTGCCGAGGCTCACCTCATCCTCGGAGAGTGGAAGATAATTGTTGTCCTCCAAGTCTTCATTTACGGCTTGCTCATCAGGGCTAACTTGCCTGTCTTCCCGATCGTCCTGTTCGGAGGTTGGCTCGACGGGTTCTTCTTGGTCTTCGGCATCGTCTGGAGTATTGTTGTCTCTCGTGCCGGTATTGCTGTTTTTTTCATGGCGTGATTTAGAGTGGCGCCGCTGACGTCGACGCTTTGGTTATATCTCAGGAGGTTTATCCTCGACTGCATTCTTCTCGTTGTCGCCGTTACCCTCTTTGGGTGTATCCACCATGTACACGTCATACGAAGAGGTGGTCGTCCAGCGTCCGGTAAACATCGGGTTTTGGGCCTGCTCTTCTCCGGCATCGTCGTCCATACTGTTGATGTCTTCGGAGCCATAATCGAGCATGTCAGTTAAGTCCTCGACAGTGGCTATGAAGTGGGTGGTGGGTGGGACGTAAAATTCCCCGCTCTCAGCCCCTAGTTCGGGCTGGGCGTAGTTCAGATGTTGCTCCTCTATAATGACGAGGGATCGCATCAAGTCCAAAGCCTCGCTTAAAGGCGAGGTTTGGCCAGGGAGAAAAGAGTCCGTGGAGTACGGCGGGAAGGAGACTTGGCCGAGATCACACGATGCTGACTCCGAGGATTCGGAGCCAGTGTCCAGAGAAGGGTCCGGCTTCCTGATGGTTGCCAGCGACGCTACTTCCTCCGGCTCTCCCATACTGGGCTTAGTGGCCGCAGATAGTCCGGCGGGCTCAAGATCCCGTCTTCGGACCTGGCGATGCGCTCCGGATCTAAGGCCAGAGCAGAGGTTGGGGTCGTGAACCCTTGGAAGATCAAGTCTCCTCGGATATCAGCGACATAATCCAGATTTCCAAAACTAATCAGGTGATCTGGGGCGTAGCTCTCGATCTGCTCTAGATGGCCAAGCGAGTTGGCCCGCAGTGTGAAACCGCCGAACACAAAGATCTGGCCGGGGAGAAAGACCTCCCACAGG